>NC_136061.1:1641601934-1641860523 GCF_964261635.1 Lissotriton helveticus
CATATGATAATGACTCAACATCATAGGTTTGTAGTAACTCTGTTACTCTGGCTGAAAATAACCCTTGACTATTCTTGAATCCCTGTGGGAGATGACAGAAGTGACGCTGTGTCCCCATAATTAAGAAAGCAGTCAAATACCTACTTTCTGGTGCAATGTTTTGACAGAAGAAACCGTTAGAAATATCTAATGTGGTTTTATATTTTTTATGCACAATGTTGTTCATTAGTGCTGCACTATGTGCATTTTGTACTGCAAAAGTTTTGCAACAAGAGTTTAAATGTCTGTAATCCAATACTAGACGATTTGTTTTGTCTGTTTGCAGACAGGAAACAAAGGATTGCTCATGGAGGAGGTGCATGTTTCAATCACCCTTTTGTATTCAAGTTGATCTAATATCTTCCTGACCTGTTTTTAGCTTCTTGCTTAACTGGGTACTGCCTTTGAGCAGTTGGTTGTTTTTTTTAACTGGATTTTATGGTGAGGAGAATCCTCATCCCATCCTACATGATTTTTATATAATGCAGGAGCCTGGGCTACTGCCCATTTCCTGGCATAGGTGTATTTTAAATGAATTGGAATGTGGCTGGAGAAAGATGGCATAATGATTTCTTCGCCATGTGGGCACTCCCTGACATATTCAGGTGGCCAGTCTTGTTCAGCTAGAAGAATGTCATAACCCTGAGAGAGCCTCTCCCAAAAGAGTGCTCTTTTTTTTCTAGTTATGTACCCCTCCATCCAGAGTGTTATTTCATATAACTTATGTGGGGCACTAACCCTGGTATCTGCAGTTTCAACTTGGATGTACTTATTCAAGTCCACTGTCTCCAGATGATCCTTCAAGTTCTTGCGAGCTATGGTAACTTCTGCTGTGCTGTCCAACATCGTTTGAGCCCATTCCCCGTTCTTGAGTTGTGTCCTCAAGATCCTCGGCATGACTGATTTTTAGACCTGCTACTTTCTTTTTGGTGAATTGAGTTTTCTTATTTTTCTTAACGTGTTGATCGCCTTTGGACTTCACGCGTTCTTCTTTTTGTTCTGACTGTCCTCTTCTTTCGGATTTCTGGTACGAAGTCTGAAAGGTACAAGAGGAACGTGTATCAGTATCTTGATATCTATTAGGTTTTCTCAAATTATCCCTATTTCTGAGGTTATACCTCTTTTCAGAGGGCTCCTTTTGAGGAGACCTACCTCTGGATTGAGAACGCTTCACTTTAGAAGTTTGTTTAGTGTTCTCCTTCTTCTTTTTAGGAGGAGTAGGAGTGTTTTTAATAAAGGCCTTTTCAGGACTTTCTGACAGTTGAGGTTTAATTGGTTTCCCACCCAAGCTGTCTCTTCCTAATTCTTCATAGGATTTTTCAATTATTCTGCCCAGTTCATGTGGTTGCTCAGCTACATCAAATTCTCTTAACTTTTGGCGGATCGCCACGGATGCTGCTTCACCTTTAATATTAGCTAATACTATTGTTGATAACTGTTTGAAATCTTTCAGTAGTTTCATACCTAGATTTAGAGCAGGCTCTGCCCCATATTCATATTGAATCTGTTTCAGGACATCTGGTATTACCGCCATAGACGGAACACCATGTGTTTTGGTGTAGATTGCAGCAAAGACTGTACCCCAAGTGTCGCAGTCCTCCAGATGTGGTGCGATCCCCATTGGTAAACAGATTGTTAGAATTTGGTGTTTTTCATGAGGGGTAGTATCAGGAAACACTGCCTCGATTTGAGTAATTTTTTGAGCTATCTAGAACTGGAATTTGTTCCCGTTTTGCGGGTAATTTACCAACGACTGAGTGTAAAGTCTGTGGTGTAACTTTATTTGTGTTCACCTGGAAAGGGGTTTGTTGTGGAATCCTTATTGCCGTTTGGACAGTAAAAGTCTGCATGACATATTGAACCAATTGTCCATACATTTTTATCAGCTCTTTTAGTTAGACTAATAGTTCCTCATCCAACATTTCTTCAATAGCAGGATGTGGTGTATAGCTGGCTAATAACAGCCATGTTGCTCCTGGTCTCCCTAGTGGACCGAGCCTGGTAATGTGCTGTATATGTTTTAGGGAACCTTTAAACCAGAGCTCATGCTCTTGGTATGTTAGTGGAATTTCAATATCCTTGAAAGGAACGTATTCCTCTGGTGGTTCATCCTCTTTGTGGAAGTGAAACACTTTTGTTCCTGGATTGTCTTCAGGGAAGACTATCCATAATTATAATACCTCTGTCTGATGATATTCATGTGACTCTGTCACAAAAACTACCCTACCACCGCTTGCTGATAGTCCATTTCGTATGAGTTTTATAGTGATGGCTTTCCTTAAATTTTCTGGAATGCTTAAAGCATCATCGTCGGTCTCTTGGAAACCTGTAGAGTTTAAAACTTGTACGGCTGCATCTGCTGCAGCTCCACCGGTTGCGGTGTTGTCGCTGTTATTCGACATTGTTTAAGGAAAGTTGCAGAGCACGTTTCAAGGAAACAAAGATAAGGTGCACAATATTTTGAGACGGCTGTATCCTGCAACGTTGAACAAACCAAAACTAATACATAGGATTTTATGTCCTACTCAGCTATGGCGGATATTATCCTTTTAGCCACTCCAGACATCTATTGGATTATTTACAGAAAAAGGGGTCTCTGAGAAAAGCACAACTGAGTTACTTTAGTATCTAGCATTAAATGAGTGCCTTACCAAATGTTGGGCGGCTTGTAGTGTAGTTCCTACATTCCCAATAGGTTCTGCGCATTGGAATAATATATCCTATAGATTAGACGTAGGACTGAGGTCAACTAGGTCTCTATCAAATACACTAAACTTAATTGTGTGTGTGCCAGCTAGCTCAGAGGTCACTAGAAACTTTCTCGAATACACAAGAAGGGATTAGTTTCTGACAACTGCATAAACATGACAACTTTGTTTCCCAAGGATAAGAATATGTCTCTCAGAGTCACGGAAACAATAGATAAGTATTTCACTCAGTCAGTTGTGCATGCTTCATTTCTACAGAGTTGCAGAGAAATAGAGAGACAGGCGTTTTCAATAAAAAGGGTTTATTGAACAGTCTTCTTTCTCATGCAAGAGAAGTCAACTGCTACAATCGTTATGCAGACTGCAAAGTATAATGAGTACAGCGTAAACAGTAATATGAAATAATACTGTAAGAGCATTGAATGCTTTGTAAGCCATATAAAAATACATACATAAATAACATTGACTAAAATACTCAACTGGTGCTTCTAAAATGTGCCTACCCCAATGTACTTAACCTAAGTCTAGTATGAGGGAAGAAGTAAGTATTGTGTAGCATAGGTATAGTTTTTGCCAAGAATCTACCAAAGGTTTCTCTAGGTTCTAATCAGCTCCATACCTTGGTTAGAATGAAGGAGGTCTGGTATCTCTGTCTCGGGACTCGATTTCCCAACACCCCGCATGGGGAGCCGGAAACACTGGAACTGGATTCTCGGCAGGAGAAGGGCAGCTTCTTGATCAGTGCATCAGCTGGAGAGTCGGCTTCCTTCTGTACTTATTGTAGCGAGCTGCGTCGGGCAAGTAGGTCTTCGAACTGCTCCGAACAACCTTATCTTACTAGAGAAAGTGTAGGTATATTTATACCTTGTAGGTGTTTAGGAATGCCATAGTGGCGTAAAGTCGTGCATATGAATGTCAGGAAAGAACCCCTAGGGAACAGTTGTTCTTTGTAAAGTAACTGAGATGTTGGACAAATCAATATTCAATCAAGGGGAAGTTCCCTAACTTCTTAAGCCAGTTGTCCAAGAAATCGATGTGACGCTTGGTACGGGTGTAAGTAGCCATGCCTGTATTTGGGTAGCATGGGCTATGCCTAATTAAGTGTTTGATTTCTATGTCTATATAAGGGCAATGTGAATTGTACCTATAGAAGGGCATGAATCGGGAACATTCACTCGGAGCTTAAAACGCCACACAACAACTTAACTCTACCCCACTTCACTCTATGCCATTCTACTCTACTCCACTTTACTCTTCACCACTCCACTCTACCCCACTTAGCTGTACTCTACTTCACTCTAATACATTTCACTCTATGCCACTCTACTGTACACCGCTCCACTTTATGCCACTCTACTGTACGGCACTACACTCTACACCAATGTACTCTACACCACTCTACTGTATATTTCTCTACTGTATGCCACTCTACTGTACACCACTCTAATCTGCAGCACTCTACTCTAGGGCACTATAATATATGCTACTCCACTCCAAGTCATTGTACTCCACTCCATTCTATACCACTCCACTCCACTGTACTATACTCAGCTCTATACCACTTCACTCTACTCTGTACCACTGCAGTGTACACCTCTCTACTGTATGACACTCTACTCTAATCCACTTCACTCTACCCCATTTCACTCTACACCACTTCACTCTGGCTAGTCTACTCTACTTTGCACCACTCTGCTCTACTCCACTGCATTCTAAATTACCATACTCTACTCATTAAGTCTGCTCCATGCAACTGCACTCTATGTCACTGTACTCTATGTCACTCTACTATACGTCACTTTAAACCTCTCCACTTCAGTCTACCCGACTTCATTCATGCCATTCTACTCTTCACCACTCTCCTCAATGCCACTGCATCCTACACCACAGTACTCTACTTTACAGCACTCTAATCTTAGTCATTGCATTGTATGCCACTGCATTCTACTCAGCCACATTTCACTCTATTTCACTATACTCCACGCCACTCTACTGTGGCCAGGCCCTGCATCCAAACCCCCACAGGCAGCTAACCGCCAGTGCATGGCGTGGGTTTGAACGCTGGGCCTGTCCTGTGAGCATCCAACCCTACACCATGCACAGCCTTCTGCAACATGAGGAGAGGGAAGCACGCCCCCCTCCCTGAGCCAGCAAAACCCCTAGGGACCTCATCTCCTGGGGCCTTTCTTTTAAAATTATGGGGCCGAGCCTTATACTCCCTGGGACCCCATCTCCCTGGGCCTCTAGTGGATACCCTAGTGGCAACCCGGGGCACTTACAAAGCAGTGTGTCCGGGGCTGTGGGGGAGCCCCAGAACCCCTGCAGCCCCAGCTAGCTTTCCAAACTTCACCTTTCTGCCAGCACCTTTCCTTTAGTCCAGCAGGTGAGAGTAGCATTTTCCACTGCTCCTGCTGGGTGGGAGCAAAGTCCAAGGGAACGCCCCCCCCCCCGGGACACTGTGTTGAATGCTGCCGCCTCCTCTTCTTTATCATTTAGGCCTTGGTAATGGGGTCCCCAAGCCCAACTGTGGCTTAGGGAGGGGGCTGATTGTCCCCCTCCCCTTTGATAAACATTTGGCCCCAGGGTGTGGGATCCAAGGTGCCCATTTATGGCTCAAAGAAGGGCTGTATTCCTCATTCCTTTAAACAGTACTTGGCCCCGGGGAACGGGGTTCCTGGGAACCTGATTGGCTCATGGACGGGGGCTACACTCATGCCCCTTTCTATATTCTTAAATATATTTGTTGAAATATTATGATAATATAATATAATATAATATAATATAATATAATATAATATAATATAATATAATATAATATAATATAATATAATATAACATTATAGTATAGTATATTATGTTATATTATATTGTATACCATAATATATATTTACCAAAATGTTTCTATTTTAAAATAAGGGAGATGTTTAACGCTCAAGAAGATGGGTAAGTTGACAAAACATATGTGAACAGAGTAAAGTGTGCTTACGCAGAAATCTCTCTCTTTAACTATTTTGAGCCCCTTTAAAAATATATTATGTCTCAAATTACTAAAATCCCACACCACTCATCTAATTTTTAACCTTCTGGGTTCGTGCTTGTATTTGCATATGCTCATTTACTTCAGCCCACTCTTCAGGAAAGGCATTACATTCCACAGCTCCTGCTCTACAAAATGTTAGTGCTCCAGTTGTTTATTAGAACTCTATTGTAATGCTGCAGTTGATCACTATAAAAAATCTATTCAAAAAATCAATTCGGGGGAGGCGTGGCTTACGCGCCGGAGAGCGAGGACGGCATCTCCGTGAGCTCCGTGGTGGACTGGACCCGCGGATGCCTTGAAAACCTCTTTCGCCATATTTTTGCACGGCCTCCCATTCTGCAACGCTGGCGCAAGGTGTGAAGATCAGGATGAGACTGTTGATGGATGTTTCCATGCCGCACATCGTCTTTTTTTAGCAGCGGTAATTTCTTTGTCTCTGGAGATGCGGACGGCCGCCATTTTGAGCCGCCGTACCCGCGTCTTACATTCAATCTGTTATGCGCCTTACCACATCGTATTTCTGCCTCAATTACTACATACACTGGCAGCGCTGCTGGGTTTTTATTATGTGCCACAACCGGAATTGTTTTTTTTTTGCTGGTTTCACAATGTTATTAAGTCCTTCGCAGCTCTCTATTGATCTATGTGGAGTTATACGGCCGCCATTTTAGGTTATGCTTTTCCTGATGAGACTGTGTGCTTTACGCCTGTCATTGCTTTTATAATGAAGCTAAACATGGATTTTTCTACAAAGTTGTGCATTTAAATAGTTTTCGCTCATGAGGGAGACTCTCTTCACATTTTATTTAGTCCCTCTCAGACCAATGCTGTGACAAATATTCCAGCTGTCTCAATCCAGTGCTCTCTCATCTTTACAAGTGTTTTGCGTGCAGTTATATCATCACTCACAGCTTCTTGTGCTGGATTCTCATGCTCCTATTACTGTTGTGGTATCTTTGAGGATGTGAGGATTATTCAAACAGTATAGGTTTTGGTGGTTTTTGTGCAGTATACACTTCGGAGTGCCTAACAGTACTGTACTTTTTTTTTTATTGGTACTTTACATCGATAGCAAAATGGCAAATGTCTCACCTACTCCAACATTGTCTCATACTGGAACCAAACCGAAGAGACCTAAAAATGACCCGCCTTCCCCCATTCTGTCATCTTCTAACCCTGTGCTTGACTCCATTTTGGAGGAGGTTTGTGGTCTCCAACCATTCATGTCTGCCACCAACGAAAAGCTTAAGCAGATTGAGGAGCACTGGGTTGTGATGGAGGCAAAGGGGTTGAATTTGGAGCAGCGGGTGAGCGATATCCAGGATGCCTCTGCTAAAATCCCCTTGTTGGAACAAGAGATCCACAAACTGAAACTACACACTGAGGACCTTGAAAACCGTAATCGTAGGAACAATCTATGCGTTTATGGTATTCCTGAAAACGTGGAGGGTCCTGACATGGTGTCTTTCATATGCAAATTCTTACAGGAACTTTTGGATCTCCAACCTTCTTCTCATCCCCTAAATATACAGAGAGCCCACCGTTTAGGTCGTCTGAACTCCAACTCTTCCAAGCCTCGTGGCATTATTATGCTTTTCCTTGAGTTTACAGAGTTAATGTCTGTCTTGAAGGCAGCCCGGCTTAAACGTCGTCTCCAATGGTCTGGTCACAACATTTTTATCTCACAGGATCTTTCATCTGCCACGAATGCTCGACGCAAGGTATTTTTGAATCTCCGTCCTCTGATGAGACAGTTGAATATTCAATATGGAATTCTGCATCCTTGCTTTTGCAAAATAGCAGTATAACAGTTCGAGCGTCAGCTGAGCGCTGAGGCCACATCCAAATGAATCTTGAGAACGAATCCACTGTGACCATGATATATTTGTAGTTACCATCGCTTTGTAAGGTACCGCAGTGGTCAAGGTAAATGCAAGCTAAAGGTTTATCGGAAATTAACAGGGGCATCTGCGCAGGATGTTTCACTGTAGACACTTTCATCTTCTGGCAGATTTCATATTCCAAAACATAGTTTCTGGTCTGTTTCCTCATGCGCGGCCACCAGTATCTCTGTTTTAATAATGATACTGTGGCGGAATCACCTGCGTGTGCAGAGGCGAGCCCTTCATGTGCAGCTAAGATTAGTCATAATCTATGTTCCATGTTTGGAATTACTCTATCCGCCTCTCCAGGGATTCGAGAAAACTGAACATTATTTGCATCAGTTATGTAAGAGTATTTGAGTGGAAAGCCTTTTGGTAATGTTTTACCACTGTCTTTGCATGAAGCATTGACAGCTAGCATTATTTTCCGTCTATTTTCGTTTTTGAATGAGTGATTGCAGCTACGGAAGCCGTTTGCACAGCTGCCTTCGTGGTTTCATCAGCCAATGAATTCCCAGCAACGTGAATGCCATCACGTTGATGACTCAGTGTATGTATCACGTGAGCCTTTTGTAGTTCTTGTCATAACTGAACTACTTGTTCCCAAAGCAATGTATGCTTGATTGTGCCGCCCTTTGCATCTTTGTAACCGTTCTGAATCCAGTATTCATTGTAAGATTGAACAAAATATTATGAATCGCACACTATGAGTGTGGGGAATTCGCGATTAGTATTTTCAAGCGCCATCTTAAATGCTTGTAGTTCAGCTCGCTGAGCTGTACAATCTTCTAGAGATTGTGTTTTAGTGACCATAGGTTGGAATTTGCCATCTTGCTAGCGACCTTTAATGATCGCGCACGAGGCACTATAAGCTTGTTTACCCCCACATAGCGGGTTGATCCGTCAGTATGAATTATACATTCATACTACTCTAGAGGCAGAACTTTAGTAGGCAGAGGACATTCTTTTTCATATTGTAGAAATGCTTGTGTTTTCAAATATGGGTCAAAAACGAATTCAATGTCTGTTGCAGCAAGAGAATGAACCCATTGTATCCATCTCAGATGTAAAGCTTTAGCATTCGGAATGCTCAATTTCATCACTGCAGGTACAGGTGTAACGACCATTATGTGCTTACCCTGTGCGAGGGCTCTCTCTTTTGCTGCTGCAGTTTGAACCGTTTTTTCTGTTGAAGTGAATTTCATTTCTGCTTGTGTGTACAAATGTGTTTGAAAGCTATTGCTTCTTTTTCTCCTTCATTAAAGGTTAAGTATGTGAACCCGCATTGTCCTGGAATGATTTGGAACACCAAGTTGTGTACGTTTACGCATGTTTGTAAATGTTTTGTTGCTAACATGTCTGTTTGCAATGAACACAAAATTTCTGTGTGTTTTTGAGTCAAATTGACTGTTTTGAAATCAGGTGTGATTAATTTGCAGAGAGGTTTAACCCTGTCTGCGTAGTTTAAAATGTAAGTTCTTTCGAAATTCAGGAAACCTAGAACCGACTGTACGTTTTTCAGCGTTTTTGGAGGTTGGAGCAGCGCACATTTCTCTAGAAAGTTTGCTGCCAGGCTTTTGCCTTCACTTGATAACTTGTATCCTAGAAAAAGGACGTTGAGGTGGGCAATTCAGAGGCGAAGCCTAATATGATGGTGTTCACCCTGTTCAAGTGTCTATCCAAATCATCGTCTATTAGATAGATGTCATCGACATATGATAATGACTCAACATCATAGGTTTGTAGTAACTCTGTTACTCTGGCTGAAAATAACCCTGGACTATTCTTGAATCCCTGTGGGAGACGACAGAAGTGACACTGTGTCCCCATAATTGATAAAGCAGTCAAATACCTACTTACTGGTGCAATGTTTAGACAGAAGAAACCGTTAGAAATATCTAATGTGGTTTTATATTTTTTATGCACAATGTTGTTTATTAGTGCTGCACTATGTGCATTTTGTACTGCAAAAGTTTTGCAACAAGAGTTTAAATGTCTGTAATCCAATACTAGACGATTTGTTTTGTCTGGATTGGAGACAGGAAACAAAGGATTGCTCATGGAGGAGGTGCATGTTTCAATCACCCATTTGTATTCAAGTTGATCTAATATCTTCCTGACCTGTTTTTAGCTTCTTGCTTAACTGGGTACTGCCTTTGAGCAGTTGGTTGGTTTTTTTAACTGGATTTTATGGTGAGGAGAATCCTCATCCCATCCTACATGATTTTTATATAATTCAGGAGCCTGGGCTACTGCCCATTTCCTGACATAGGGATATTTTAAATGAATTGGAATGTGGCTGGAGAAAGTTGGCATCATGATTTCTTCGCCATGTTGGCACTCCCTGACATATTCAGGTGGCCAGTCTTGTTCTGCTAGAAGAATGTCATAATCCTGAGAGAGCCTCTCTCAAAAGAGTGCTCTTATTTTTCTAGTTATGTACCACTCCATCCAGAGTGTAATTTCATATAACTTATGTGGGGCACTAACCCTGGTATCTGCAGTTTCAACTTGGATGTACTTATTCAAGTCCACTGTCTCCAGATGATCCTTCAAGTTCTTCCGAGCTATGGTGACTTCTGCTGTGCTGTCCAACATCGTTTGAGCCAATTCCCCGTTCTTGAGTTGTGTCCTCAAGATCCTCGGCATGTCTGATTTTTAGACCTGCTACTTTCTTTTTGGTGAATTGAGTTTTCTTATTTTTCTTAACGTGTTGATCCCCTTTGGACTTCACACGTTCTTCTTTTTGTTCTGACTGTCCTCTTCTTTCGGATATCTGGTACGAAGTCTGAAAGGTACAAGAGGAACGTGTATCAGTATCTTGATATCTATTAGGTTTTCTCAAATTATCCCTATTCCTGAGGTTACACCTCTTTTCAGAGGGCTCCTTTTGAGGAGACCTACCTCTGGATTGAGAACGCTTCACTTTAGAAGTTTGTTTAGTGTTCTCCTTCTTCTTTTTAGGAGGAGTAGGAGTGTTTTTAATGAAGGCCTTTTCAGGACTTTCTGACAGTTGCGGTTTAACTGGTTTCCCACCCAAGCTGTCTCTTCCTAATTCTTCATAGGATTTTTCAATTATTCTGCCCAGTTCATGTGGTTGCTCAGCTACATCAAATTCTCTTAACTTTTGGCGGATCGCCACGGACGCTGCTTCACCTTTAATATTAGCTAATACTATTGTTGATAACTGTTTGAAATCTTTCAGTAGTTTCATACCTAGATTTAAAGCAGGCTCTGCCCCATATTCATATTGAATCTGTTTCAGGACGTCTGGTATTACCGCCATAAACGGAACACCATGTGTTTTGGTGTAGATTGCAGCAAAGACTGTACCCCAAGTGTCGCAGTCCTCCAGATGTGGTGCGATCCCCATTGGTAAACAGATTGTTAGAATTCGGTGTTTCTCATGAGGGGTAGTATCAGGAAACACTGCCTCGATTTGAGTAATTTTTTGAGCTATCCAGAATGGAATTTGTTCCCGTTTTGTGGGTAATTTACCAACGACTGAGTGTAAAGTCTGTGGTGTAATTTTATTTGTGTTCCCTTGGTAAGGGGTTTGTTGTGGAATCCTTATTGCCGTTTGGACAGTAAAATTCTGCATGACATATTGAACCAATTGTCTATACATTTTTATCAGCTCTTTTAGTTAGACTAATAGTTCCTCATCCGACATTTCTTCAATAGCAGGATGTGCTGTATAGCTGGCTAATACCGGCCATGTTGCTCCTGGTCTACCTAGTGGACCGAGCCTGGTAATGTGATGTATATGTTTTAGGGCACCTTTAAACCAGAGCTTATGCTCTTGGTATGTTAGTGGAATTTCAATATCCTTGAAAGGAACGTATTCCTCTGGTGGTTCATCCTCTTTGTGGAAGTGAAACACTTTTGTTCCTGGATTGTCTTCAGGGAAGACTATCCATAATTATAATACCTCTGTCTGATGATATTCATGTGACTCTGTCATAAAAACTACCCTACCACCGCTTGCTGATAGTCCATTTCGTATGAGTTTTATAGTGATGGCTTTCCTTAAATTTTCTGGAATGTTTAAAGCATCATCGTCGGTCTCTTGGAAACCTGTAAAGTTTAACACTTGTACGGCTGCATCTGCTGCAGCTCCACCGGTTGCGGTGTTGTCGCTGTTATTCGACATTGTTTAAGGAAAGTTGCAGAGCACGTTTCAAGGAAACAAAGATAAGGTGCACAATATTTTCAGACGGCTGTATCCTTCAACTTTGAACAAACCAAAACTAATACATAGGATTTTTTGTCCTACTCAGCTATGGCGGATATTATACTTTTAGCCACTCCTGACATCTATTGGATTATTTACAGAAAAAGGGGTCTCTGAGAAAAGCACAACTGAGTTACTTTAGTATCTAGCATTAAATTAGTGCCTTACCAAACATTGGGCAGCATGTAGTGTAGTTCCTACATTCCCAATAGGTTCTGTGCATTGGAATAATATATCCTATAGATTAGACGTAGGACTGAGGTCAACTAGGTCTCTAGCAAATACACTAAACTTAATTGTGTGTGTGCCAGCTAACTCAGAGGTCACTAGAAACATTCTCGAATACACAAGAAGGGATTAGTTTCTGACAACCACATAAACATGACTACTTTGTTTCCCAAGGATAAGAATATATCTCTCAGAGTCACGGAAACAATAGATAAGTATTTCACTCAGTCAGTTGTGCATGCTTCATTTCTACAGAGTTGCAGAGAAATAGAGAGACAGGCGTTTTCAATAAAAAGGGTTTATTGAACAGTCTTCTTTCTCATGCAAGAGAAGTCAACTGCTACAATCGTTATGCAGACTGCAAAGTATAATGAGTACAGCGTAAACAGTAATATAAAATAATACTGTAAGAGCATTGAATAGTTTGTAAGCCATATAAAAATACATACATAAATAACATTGACTAAAATACTCAACTGGTGCTTCTAAAATGTGCCTACCCCAATGTACCTAACCTAAGTCTAGTATGAGGGAAGAAGTTAGTATTGTGTAGCATAGGTTTAGTTTTTGCCAAGAATCTACCAAAGGTTTCTCTAGGTTCTAATCAGCTCCATACCTTGGTTAGAATGAAGGAGGTCTGGTATCTCTGTCTCGGGACTCGATTTCCCAACACCCCACAAGGGGAGCGGGAAACACTGGAACTGGATTCTCGGCAGGAGAAGGGCAGCTTCTTGATCAGTGCATCAGCTGGAGAGTCGGCTTCCTTCTGTACTTGCTGTAGCAAGCTTTGTCGGGCAAGTAGGTCTTCGAACTGCTCCGAACCACCGTATCTTACTAGAGAAAGTGTAGGTATATTTATACCTTGAAGGTGTTTAGGAATGCCATAATGTGGCGTAAAGTCGTGCATATGAATGTCAGGAAAGAACCCCTAGGGAATAGTTGTTCTTTGTAAAGTAACTGAGTTGTTGGACAAATCAATATTCAATCAAGGGGAAGTTCCCTAACTTCTTAAGCCAGTTGTCCAAGAAATCGATGTGACGCTTGGTACGGGTGTAAGTAGCCATGCCTGTATTTGGGTAGCATGGGCTATGCCTAATTAAGTGTTTGATTTCTATGTCTATATAAGGGCAATGTGAATTGTACCTATATAAGGGCATGAATCGGGAAAATTCACTTAAAACGCCACACAACAACTTAACTCTACCCCACTTCACTCTATGCCATTCTACTCTACTCCACTTTACTCTTCACCACTCCACTCTACCCCACTTTACTGTACTCTACTTCACTCTAATACATTTCACTCTATGCCACTCTACTGTACACCGCTCCACTTTATGCCACTCTACTGTACGGCACTACACTCTACACCAATGTACTCTACACCACTCTACTGTATATCCCTCTACTGTATGCCACTCTACTGTACACCACTCTACTCTGCAGCACTCTACTCTAGGGCACTATACTATATGCTACTCCACTCCAAGTCAATGTACTCCACTCCATTCTATACCACTCCACTGTACTATACTCAGCACTATACCACTTCACTCTACTCTGTACCACTGCAGTGTACACCCCTCTACTGTATGACACTCTACTCTACTCCACTTCACTCTACCCCATTTCACTCTACACCACTTCACTCTGGCCAGTCTACTCTACTTTGCACCACTCTGCTCTACTCCACTGCATTCTAAATTACCATACTCTACTCATTAAGTCTGCTCCAAGCAACTGCACTCTATGTCACTGTACTCTATGTCACTCTACTATACGTCACTTTAAACCTCTCCACTTCAGTCTACCCGACTTCATTCATGCCATTCTACTCTTCACCACTCTCCTCAATGCCACTGCATCCTACACCACAGTACTCTACTTTACAGCACTCTAATCTTAGTCATTGCATTGTATGCCACTGCATTCTACTCAGCCACATTTCACTCTATTGCACTATACTCCATGCCACTCTACTGTGGCCAGACCCTGCATCCAAACCCCCACAGGCAGCTAACCGCCAGTGTATGGCGTGGGTTTGAACGCAGGGCCTGTCCTGTGAGCAGCCAACCCTACACCATGCACAGCCTTCTGCAACATGAGGAGAGAGAGGCACGCCCCCCTCCCTGAGCCAGCAAAACCCCTAGGGACCTCATCTCCTGGGGCCCTTCTTTTAAAATTATCGGGCCGAGCCTTATACTCCCTGGGACCCCATCTCCCTGGGCCTCTAGTGGATACCCTAGTGGCAACCCGGGGCACTCACAAAGCAGTGTGTCCGGAGCTGCGGGGGAGCCCCAGGACCCCTGCAGCCCAAGCTAGCTTGCCAAACTTCACCATTCTGCCAGCACCTTTCCTTTACTCCAGCCATGTGAGAGTAGCATTTTCTACTGCTCCTGCTGGTTGGGGGCAAAGTCCAAGGGAACGCCCCCCCCCGGGACACTGTGTTGAATGCTGCCACCTCCTCTTCTTTATCATTTAGGCCTTGGTAATGGGGTCCCCAGGCCCAACTGTGGCTAAGGGAGGGGGCTGATTGTCCCCCTCCCCTTTGATAAACATTTGGCCCCAGGGTGTGGGATCCGAGGGGCCCATTTATGGCTCAAGGAAGGGCTGTATTCCCCATTCCTTTAAACAGTACTTGGCCCCGGGGAACGGGGTTCCTAGGAACCTGATTGGCTCATGGACGGGGGCTACACTCATGCCCCTTTCTATATTCTTAAATATATTTGTTGAAATATTATGATAATATAATATAATATAATATAATATAATATAATATAATTTAATATAATATAATATAATATAATATAATATAATATAACATTATAGTATGGTATATTATGTTATATTATATTAGATAACATAATATATATTTACCAAAATGTTTCTATTTTAAAATAAGGGAGATGTTTAACGCCCAAGACGATGGGTAAGTTGACAAAACAGATGTGAACATAGTAAAGTGTGCTTACGCAGAAATCTCTCTCTTTAACTATTTTGAGCCCCTTTAAAAATATATTATGTCTCAAATTACTAAAATCCCACACCACTCATCTAATTTTTAAACTTCTGGGTTCGTGCTTGTATTTGCATATGCTCATTTACTTCAGCCCACTCTTCAGGAAAGGCATTACATTCCACAGCTCCTGCTCTACAAAATGTTAGTGCTCTAGTTGTTTATTAGAACTCTATTGTGATGCTGCAGTTGATCACTATAAAAAATATATTAAAAAAATCAATTCGGGGGGGGGGCGTGGCTTACGCGCCTGAGAGCAAGGACGGCATCTCCGTGAGCTACGTGGTGGACTGGACCTGTGGATGCTTTGAAAACCTCTTTCACCGTATTTTTGCACGGCCTCCTATTCTGCAACGCTGGCGGAAGGTGTGAAGATCAGGATGAGACTGTTGATGGATGTTTCCATGCCGCACATCGTCTTTTTTAGCAGCGGTAATTTCTCTGTTTCTGGAGACGCCGACGGCCGCCATTTTGACCCGCCGTACCCGCGTCTTACATTCAATCTGTTATGCGCCTTACCACATCGTATTTCTGCCTCAATTACTAAATACACTGGCAGCGCTGCTGGGTTTTTATTATGTGCCACAACCGGAATTGTTTTTTTTTTGCTGGTTTCACGATGCTATTAAGTCCTTCGCAGCTCTCTATTGATCTATGTGGAGTTATACAGCCGCCATTTGAGGTTACGCTTTTCCTGATGAGACTGTTTGCTTTACACCTGTCATTGCTTTTATAATGAACCTAAACATGGATTTTACTACAAAGTTGTGCATTTAAATAGTTTTGGCTCATGAGGGAGACTCTCTTCACGTTTTTTTTAGTTCCTGTCAGACCAATGCTGTGACGAATATTCCAGCTGTCTCAATCCAGTGCTCTCTCATCTTTACAAGTGTTTTGCGTGCAGTTATATCTTAACTCACTGCTTCTTGTGCTGGATTCTCATGCTCCTATTACTGTTGTGGTATCTTTGAGGATGTGAGGATTATTCAAACAGTATAGGTTTTGGTGGTTTTTGTGCAGTATACACTTCGGAGTGCCTAACAGTACTGTACTTTTTTTTTTATTGGTACTTTACATCGATAGCAAAATGGCGAATGTCTCACCTACTCCAAAATTGTCTCATACTGGAACCAAACCGAAGAGACCCCCATTCAGTTATCTTCTAACCCTGTGCTTGACTCCATTTTGGAGGAGGTTTGTGGTCTCCAACCATTCATGTCTGCCACCAACGAAAAGCTTGAGCAGATTGAGGAGCGCTGGGTTGTGATGGAGGGCAAGGTGTTGAATTTGGAGCAGCCGGTGAGCGATATCCAGGATGCCTCTGCTAAAATCCCCTTGTTGGAACAAGAGATCCACAAACTGAAACTACACACTGAGGACCTTGAAAACCGTAATCGTAGGAACAATCTATGCGTTTATGGTATTCCGGAAAACGTGGAGGGTCCTGACATGGTGTCTTTCATATGCAAATTGTTACAGGAACTTTTGGATCTCCAACCTTCTTCTCATCCCCTAAATATACAGAGAGCCCACCGTTTAGGTCGTCTGAACTCCAACTCTTCCAAGCCTCGTGGCATTATTATGCTTTTCCTTGAGTTTACAGAGTTAATGTCTGTCTTGAAGGCAGCCCGGCTTAAACGTCGTCTCCAATGGTCTGGTCACAACATTTTTATCTCACAGGATCTTTCATCTGTCACAAATGCTCGACGCAAGGAATTTTTGAATCTCCGTCCTCTGATGAGACAGTTGAATATTCAATATGGAATTCTGCATCCTTGCTTCTGCAAAATAACGCACAATGGCCGTACCAGCTCCTTTGATGATCCACAAAAGCTTTGCACGTTTCTACAAAGTGTCTCTTCTTCCAACATGGACACTGCTAATTAGTGTCTCCCTTCTCATGGCCTTCAGTGTAGTGTTTCTTGTCTTCAACTTGGTTTCTGTTGCATTTTTCTTCTAGTTACTGCCTCCTTTCTTGAGGTTCCGCGTTTTCATCTTTTTAAGTTATTCTTTTTCTATATGTCCGTTCATTGGCAGCCTGTGGGGATGTGTCTCCTCTGTGGTGTATCTTCGCCCCTGTTGTCTTGGTTGTTTTCCTCTTTTCAGATCAGGCTCTTATGCCTTGATCTGCTTACTCTTTTCTTTTTCCTCTTTCTCTATATCCCTTTCTCTTTTCCTGTCTCTTGTTCTCTCTTTATCTGGCTTTTTTCCTTAGTCGTCTGTCACCTATGTTTCTGTATTCCTGAACGGTCTCTCCTTCTTTATTTGTTCTGGGTGCTGTTATCCTTTCTGTCTTTCGATGCATTGTATTTCAGTACTGTGAGTATGTTGGGAGTTTTCTCCTCATGTTCAATGAGTGTTTTCTGTTTCCCTTTTTTTAGTTACCTCCTTGAAGTGTGTCTACTCCATTTGTCATCCATCCTTTCCTCCTACCACCATGTGTAACTTTGTATCGTGGAACGTACGAGGTCTCGGTCACCCTGTCAAGCGTCAAAAGGTATTGTCTCACTTGTCTAATTCGCAGGTTGTTTTTCTTCAAAAAACGCATTATTCTGATGTTGAATCTCTTAATTTGAAATGGCAATGGGTGGGGCAAGTAGTATTCTCTCCTGCTGTTAATAAAAAAGGGGGGTGGCTATTTTATTTCATAAAGCATTAAATGTTCAGATTATTTCCTCCCAGACTGATGATGAAGGACGTTGGGCATTGGCTAAGGTTGTTATCCAAAATAAAACATTGGTTTTACTAAATATTTACGGTCCGGTTCGTCCAGATCCCAAATTCTGGAAGGATATTAAAGTCCTAATATCGTCCATTGATTGTCCAGACTTTATAGTCGCGGGTGATTTTAACCAATGGTTTGACCCTTTTTCACATAGATTATCCTCCAGTAAGTTTCAACCTGACAACTCTCATAAGAGTTTTCAATTTGCCATTGCCTCTCGTCCTTTATTTGATTCATGGAAAATGTGTAATCCTGACTTGCTAGAATATACCTTTTTTCTAATGTACACCTTACCCACTCAAGAATTGATTATATCATGGTCAGTAAATCTCTACTTCCCTCTATTCAGAAATCTGTGATTGGTTCCATATTTATATCTGACCACGCTCCTGTTTCTACTTCCCTAGACCTCTCCCTCATCTCCTCTAAATTTAGTCGTTGGAAATTTAATTCATTTCTCCTATCTGATACTGTTTTTATGAAAGAAATTGAGGGTTTTTTTAATTAATTTTTTGCCTTTAATGACCCTTCGGACACCTCTATCCCTAATAACTGGGATGCTTTTAAGGCTGCATTCAGGGCATTTACTATATCTTATGTCTCTAAGAAAAAGAAACTTAACAGGAAGAAATACGAGGACCAACTTTTGAAAATTAAAGAGCTTGTGCATTCTTACTTCTCTTCCAAATCCCCCTCTGCGCTTCAGGATTTAATCCAAGCTAAATCTGACCTACATAAAATTATCACTCATGAAGCTTGTAATACCCTTATTAAAATCAAGTCTAAATTTCATGGTGGTCAAAATAAAGCAGGGAAAATGTTGGCAAATTATTTAAAAATCAAATCAGAACGTAAAAATATGGGCCCTATCTACAATGATTCGCTCAATAAACTGGTTTCGTCGGATGAAGATATTGCTGAAGTGTTTCATAATTATTACCAAACTTTGTACACTGATGATACACATCCCTCTGAAATAAACGTAACCTCCTTTTTTGATGGCCTTCCCTCTCCCCCTCCCCTTACAGATGAATTTGCACTTTTGGAAAGGGATATTACTCACCTGGAAGTTACTGGGGCCATTAATTCCCTTAAAAAAATCAAAAGCGCCAGGCCCTGACGGGCTGCCGGTTGAATTTTATTCTGCTTTTCATGCCTTTTTTGTTCCAAAACTCCTACAATTATTGAATTCTTTTATTGCAGATGCTAAGACTTTTAGGTCCTTTCTAGATGAGCTAATTATCATAATACCTAAACCTGATAAAGACCATTCATGATGTAAAAACTTCCGCCCTATCTCCTTAATCAATTATGACTGCAAAATCTTTGCCAAAATTCTGGCTTCACGTCTTGAATCTGTTATTCCCCTCCTAGTTCAGAATCAGGCACACGTGTGAGAGAAGCGAGAGAAGCAGGGAGGAGACCGCAGCGGCGTTCGTCTGCCGCTTGCTGTTGCTGTTTGTACACACTACCCAAACAGACTTTTGTGGCGTGGCCCCTGAACCCTGAACCTCCGGGCCCTTGAACACCGGACACTTTCAGGTCCGTGGTCCGTGAACTTTACTCGCTGCCCTGCTGTACCTGCAAGGAGCGAGGCTCCGTGGCGTTTTCGTGAAGGTGCTGTGGAGCCGAGGACTTTTCTGCTGTCTCCACCACCCCACCCCGCTGCTCCGCTGTTCCGCTGCCCGGTGAGTGTGCTGGGGGAAGCGAGATACAGAGAGTGTCGAGCGGGGAGCAGGGCGCAGGGACGAGTTCTGGGACAGTTTCTTTCTTCTCAGCCCAGTTATTTAGATGCCTCGTTTGTTGCATCGGGACAGGATCTATTAAAGAGACAGTGCCAAAGGGAAAGCGGCCAGAGGTAGCAGAAGAGTAGGCGGCTGAAAGCGGTAGCCAGGGAAAGGAGACTGTGAGCCTCTGGTACCCTTTGGAACCTTCTGCAATCCTGGGTTAACAGCACGGAAATCTACCTCCACTGCCCTGCCTTTCCATCACCACAAGGGTGCCGCTGTATGGGCGAGGGCAAAGGAAAAAGACCAGCAAGGAGAAACAAAAAAGGAAAAAAGCTAAAGAAGCAACAACCGGGAGTAGGAACATAGGAAGGGAGACAATAAGACAAGACAAGCCAAGAGAAGAAGATCACTATGAGATCTGGGAGATCAAGGGATCCTCAAGTGCCCCTGAACCCAACTAAAAGATCTAGGAGAGCAAATAAAGCCAACAAGAAACTAAATATAGACTCTATGAGTGCTGGCAAAGATGAATCGAAGAAAGGGGCGGTGGAAGGCGAAAAAGAAGGTGGTGGAAATAAGCGTCTGATGCCCTGACCCCCTTTCTTCCAGGCCACCCTAGCCCTGACCTTTCGCGAAATCATAAAGGGTCAAGCTTCCAACCAAAAATTTACACAAAATTTTCATTCATAAAGGACGCTGGCTCGGTCCTTTGCTTGAACACCCGGCAGCCCAATAACCTGCCAACTCCGATATCACCGGTTTCTTACGCCTCAGTACAAGAAACCCAGGAAGAGCAAATGAAAGAGCCAACGAGAGGGGCAATGGACGACAAAGATAGCGAAAACAGAGAAGGAGAAGGAGGAGAAGAAGAACAAAGTGACGACAGTGAGTGTCCAGATACCACACAGATGGAAAATCACAGTGGAACTTGCAGTGAGTATCACAGAGGGGTGACCTTGCCGAAGGCCACTAGGGAGTGGGGCTCAGTCCCCGATCCTAACCCGGGTCTTACCCCGGCCCAGGCGCAGAATTTAAAAATAACGGCATTGTTGAGTAAGCAGAAAATCTCCATCCGGAGTGCCAATACCACAGGTCCAATAACAGACAGGATCCAAAAGGACACCATCACATCAAAGGGAGTAAAATGCTCCCCAGAAGACTGGCTCAACATCGCCATAGACTCTGAGGAAACTCCTGGGATTCAAATGACCTCTAAGGTGCCCAGCAGATGCGACGAATCGGAAGCCCCAGCAACAGCGCCTTCAGTAGCCAGCTTGACAAATAAATTGAATTCGTGGAATTCGTGGATCTCAGGTCCGGTAACAAATGTATGGCAAGGTTCCCGAGGTCTACCACGGGACCTTAAGTCTGAGAAAAACACATCCTCATCACAAAATCTTAATCAAGAGCAACCAGAACCTTGCAAAGGCACAGGAATGACCGCAGCCCAAGATAACAAAATAAAGGAGCAGTCGCCCGCCGGGCATCTCTCCACGGCTCCTGAGCCGTTCGTGGCCCAGGCACAAGTCCACCACCCGGCTCAGTTCGAGTATCCCCTAACCCCTCCTCGAGTTAACCTTCCTGTGCCGGTCCGCTCAGACCCCATTAAACCAAAAGCTTTGGTCCCAGAGGCCTCGTATACCACGCAAGAAGAGTGGGAAGAATTGGTCGCCTTGTACACTTCACCGTCTCACTCAGCCCCAAAAGAAGCTGCAACAAGCCCAAAAGAAGCTGCAACAAACCCAAAATGAAACGCGACACAATCTAGCACCACGGCCCCAACACCACATGCTAAGGTAGACATATGGGAATCTCTCTTGCACACAATGCAACTGTCTGTCAATGCCATCCAATACCAATCGGATAAAATGGACATACAGCTATCAGTCTTGCACTCACTGTCAGTCTTTGTCTCCAACATCGACAACAAGCTAGCCGAACTGAACAGTCTGGTCAAAAGGGCGCAAGAGGAGACAGCACTCATTCAATCAAACTGCCCCGGCATAGCAATTGTGGATAAGCTGGCCACACTCCCTGAAGCAATGGACAATCTCCTTATAGGAATGAAGGAGGCAGTTAAAAGCAGCTCACCAATGGCTCAACTTGAGAGGAATAATAGTGCAAGGGAAACAATCAACCGGGGAACCCTGACATCATCCGAGGGCCCCCCCCCCATCACAAAATGAAAAGGTGACAAGGGATAAGGAAAATGCAGCGCTCTTAAGAGCAAAAGGACACACCTGGGGAGGAGACACTCCAATATCAGCAAACAGTGACCCAGTTCTCACTCTGGATCCGAACCTAAACGAAGCCCTACGGAATCAGGGTCGCTCCCCAAAGCAGGGCAGAAAACAAAAGAGGAAGGGCCGCAAGTCAAAGCAATGGGCTTTGGGTGATGGTAAAGCTGGGATTAACCAAGTCAGTATTTTGTACTCAGACCCAAAGCCGGACAAGTCAGCTCCAACGAGTCCTGAGACAGGTACGGAATTGGACGCATGTCCCTTCCCCAACCAGGATCATTGGCATAGGGTCCAAAGGAAAAAGAGTCAGAAAACACTTTCTTCTAACACGACGACTACAAAGAAAGTTGACGGCCCAGCCCTGAGGAGCAGCGCAGAAGTTACAAATCCTAACAACAGCAAGGTCCTGGACAAATGTGGGGAAGAAGCCACCAGTGACCAGAGCACCACAAGAAACAAAAAACCACCTCCCAACGCAGGCAACGGGGCACAAGAAGAGCAGCCTCGAGATGTCACATCAGTAGAAAACCATCCAAACCAGGATCTAATAGGAGCTGAACAACCAAAGGCCGATGACCAGAGAATGCAAACAGAGGAACCCACCAGGGTTGAAACCACCCCCGCAAGCCCACAGAGTGGTCTTAACAGGTCAAAGACGTATCTCAGCAACCCCTCAATATTACTAATCCCGGAATACACTTCAAGGGGCGCTTTCGACATCCTAAACAGGGGTAACATTCTACGCTTGCTAAACTCCATAGATAGCCTAACAAACATATCCTCCAATGACCTGGACTTAGTAGAATTTATAGTCTCACCGGGACATCCAGGGGTGGAAGTTACCAAGACAACATGGGCCACAATAGAGTTGGCCGAGAGCGTGCTCATTGAACAAGCGAAGCTTATTAGCTGGGGCATAATACTTCGCCCATTTGTTAAACCAAGATACCCAGATTTCTTGGCATGTGATTTCCTACATCGGAAGGCACAAAACCAGGCCAACCATGACCCTCACTCTTTCTCAGTACTGCGAGGGGTTCGCAGCAACACCCCCAACGGCTCAGAACGAAAAGAACTCAGCGTTAGAAGGAAACTTGCCGCGGTAGAGCGTACCAATCCAGACTGGACATGGTTGTCCAGGACAATTAATAATAAGTCGGAAAAACACTGACATGATAAGTCAGTAACTGGGAAGTCCTTCAAAAACTTCAGATTCTGCTCCTGGAACATCAACGGCATTGGGGATAAGCTCGCGGACTCAGAACTAAAAGTTTACATGCAAAGCTTCGACATCATAGCCCTGCAAGAAACTTGGTCAGACTCCCCGCCTCTACTCCCAGGCTTTGCCATGAATTTTATCCCTCCAACCCAGTCTGCAAGATTTGGCCACAAAAAAGGTGGCCTTGCCATATACAGTTCATTAAAAAGCACGCGGAAGGTGGAGCCGCTTCAATACAACCTAGACTCTCCGAATGCAATGCAAGTATTACGAATCTCTATTCATGGTCAGGGAAAGACGGAGGAGATAATTCTAATAAACCTTTATCTACATCCCCGAGGGAAAAAGAAGGGGGCCGTGCAACTGAAAGAAGAGCTCACTAAGCTACTAACTGCAGAGAATACAAATAATCTGATTGTTAGCGGCGACTTCAACCAGAACATGCTCAATAAGCCGGCCACTGAAGTCATCACTGGCGAGGACCAATTTGCATTGGAACAATACCCTCAGGACAACTCTTCAGGGGGAAGAAGCACAAAAGCAGCTCAGCGACTTTTAATAACTCTTGAAGAACTTGGTCTTCGAGCGCTTAACGGGAGATTCCCAGGGGATCGGCCCCAAGCAGCAACATTTCATAACACAACGACCAGTTCAACAATTGATTTCACTTTCCTCTCAGGCAGTTTGTTTCAAGTAACAACTGACTTTCACATTGGCTCAATTGACTACAGTGACCATTTACCACAGGAAGTGGTACTAGAGGCTTTTATAGCGCACAGACAAACGCGTGCTATCGGAAACGAACTGGTTTATGCAGCAAATGATAGGCGCTTAAAGTGCAGAACAGATGATCCTCCGGGCCTATTGCTCTACGCCAAACAAGTTCTAGGTGAAGCCCATAATGAAACAACAGATCTAATTACCAGCTGGGAAAAATTTGCAGAAATATTACGCATAAATATGGGTAAAATACAGAGGAAAAACAGCTCAAAGGAGGGGCCAATGCTCCCAATCAAATTCAGCACTACAGTCACGCCTTTAAAAACAATGCTCACCTAAAAAATCTAAAAACTCTCGTTGGCCAAAAATTACGAAGGGTAAGGACAGACCCTGTTGCCAAGGATGAACTGAGGTTGTTAAAACAGGATCGCAGGAGGCTGGTCTGGCGTCTTAAGCGAGAAGCAGAAGAGTCCTTCTGGGCCAAACTCTTATATGACGCTAAATCAAACAATAGCGCCCAATTTTGGAGAAAGATCAACAACTTGTCTAAGACGCCGAGTCAAGGCGTCAATTCCTTTGTCCCAGAAGAAGACTCGATAACTTTTCTTAGCACGCACTTCAAGGGTATCGATATCAACATCCAAGGATCGCCTAAACGTATAAAACATACTGAGGATTGTTCAACACTCAGCTATGACCGCCACGGGTCCAAGCAACTTGACGAGACAATTATAATTAAATGCGATTTGATTTGCAAAAGAATTTCGAAGGGAACACGCGAGGGGGCCCCGGGACCTAACGGGATCCCCCCCATATTGTTTAAGCAAGATCCTGACTTTTGGGCGGCTGCCCTTCAAACAATGTTCGTCAAGATTTTGCAAACATCATCAATTCCATCATCATGGAGGGGAGCCATTATTTCACCCATCTTTAAAAAGGAGACCAAAGCGACCCAAAGAACTATCGGCTAGTGGCTCTGCTCGACAAAGAAGCAAAATATTTTGCGGGTCTGCTTCTAGAGGAACTGACATCCTGGGCCGCCGAGGTTTCTGCAATCCCATACAACCAAACAGGTTTTTGCAAAGGCATGGGAACTAACTCTAATATCCTAGCCCTTTCTTTATTAATTGATGCAGCCCAGGAAGCGAATCGCCCACTCTACCTGTGTTACATTGATTATAGCTCGGCTTTCGACCATGTCGATAGAAACCTTCTGTGGGAAAAGCTACATAAGTTGAACATTCCCTCGCTGCTTTTAAATCAATTAATTCTCCTTCATAGCGATACATGGGTGCAAGTTAGGCTGGGCATAGGCGACTACCTTACAAGAAAGATTCCAACATACACAGGGGTAAAACAGGGCTGTGTACTTACCCCAATGCTTTTTAATATTTTTATGGGAGACCTATCTACACTACTGAACGAATGCAACTCCCACGCTCCAAAGCTAGGGGGTTCTCAGATCTCAAACTTATTCTACGCAGACGACCTGCTACTTATCAGCCAGACCCCGGTTGGCCTCCAGCGGCTGTTGGACATCACCTCAAGATATTCTGCTGCCAATAGGCTTAACATCAACCGCGAAAAATCGAAAGTTATGTGCATCAACCTTTCCGAGAAGAAAGCAACACGTAACTGGCTCTTGTCATCCAGAAAGCTAGAAAAGGTCTCCGAATATCGATACTTGGGGGTCATCATAGATCATAAGGGCAATTACTTGCCGCAACACAAAGCCATAAAAAGGAGAGGATTAATCGCTGCGGTGGCACTCAGAAACTTAAAAAACACAGTCTCTGGTCCCAGCTTACATCCTCTCATAAAGGTTATACAGGCAAAGCTAATCCCAGCCATTACCTACGGTAGTGAAGCCATGAGAGGGAGGGACGCTCCTTTATTAGACCTAACAGTGGCAAAAGCGCTACGTATGATCTTTGGCCTCCCAAAGTATTCATCGTCTGCCCAAATGAGACTAGAGTTCGGGTTACAAAAAGAAGAGCTGGCACGCAAGGGAGCCTATATAAAAACTTGGCATAAATTAAGCAGAGGAGACGGCCTCTTTTGCCAACAACATGTCGACTCTGTGGTAACGGCAAGGAAAATATAGTCCATTTGATCACTACTTGTGCCAAGGTCACCCAAAATCGACGCGTCCTCCTGCGACCACTTTTCAACAACCGTAAGATACGGTCCTGTAGACAAGCAGGGCTAGCCTGCTTCAAAGGGGATGACATCCAACTGAGTTGCCGAATGGTAAAATTTCTTGAAACAGCTGAGGCTTGCTTCAAAATTCAGAAAGAACCGAACAAATTGAGTAGCACTGCAAACGGTCAAAGGGACGAGCTCAATGGTACCCCAGAGGACGAACGTCCAGAGCGACATCTCTGACCCTCCTTTACAATGACTGACACAGATCATACAATAGGGACATTCTGATCTGTTATTATAACTTAACCACTTTCTTTTGTATGATGGCATAATTTTATGTTCTTTTGGCCGCTAGGGAGGTAGTTTAGCATTTTAAAAATCTTTCCAGGATAAATAGATCGTTCGATAATATGTTAGCCTTTTTCTTAATTGTGTTACTGCCACCTTACTACGTATTCTTGTTTGTTTTATGGACGGAATCTTTGGTTTTAACACGTTTAAATCTGATTTATGTTTTTTTTTTTTTCATAAATTCAATATTCTTTCTTTTGATATTGTTAAGGTTTTAATTAACCATGCACAATAAAGCTTATCTTATTTACCATCTAGTTCAGACGGACCAAGTAGGATTTGTGAAGGGTAGGCTTGCTGCTGACAATGCTCGCATGTTTTCCAATGTTATTGCTCATAGCAAAAATCTCAAGGTCCCAATGGCAGCTTTGTCCTTAGACGCGGAAAAAGCGTTTTATCGCATTAATTGGCAGTTCATGTTTCGCACCCTCCAATGGTTTGGTTTTTGGCCCTCTTTCATTTCCCTGGTTAAACTCCTTTATTCCTCTCCCCGGGCCAGCATTTTTGTTAATAATCAATTCTCTAAGTTCTTTTCTTTATCTAGGGGCACACGGCAAGGTTGTCCTCTTTCTCCTTTATTATCTATTTTATGTCTTGAACCTTTTTTAGAACGCATTTGTTCCAATCCCAAGATTGCTGGCTTCAAACTCCCATCTACTGAGATTAAATTGCCTGGGTATGCGGATGATGTACTGGTATACATGGCTGACCCTACTTCTTCCCTTCCGCACTTTTTGGATTAAGTGCGGTTGTATTCCTCTATATCGGGATATAAGCTCAATTTATCCAAACAGAAGTTTTGCCCCTAAATGCAGTCTGCTATCAATATATGTTTAGTAATACTGCATTTGCATGGTGTCCCTCCAAAATTAAATACCTTGGTATATGGTTCTCATCATCCTTAGTTGATACACTTAAACTTACTTTTGATTCCCTCTTAAAAAAACTCCAATCCCTCCTTCTGATTTTGTCCCCCTTATTCCTTTCGTGGTGGGGTAGATTGGATACGATTAAAATGATGATTACTCCCCATGTCCTCTATACTGTCTTTATGCTCCCTTTCAAAATCCCTAATTCATATTTTGCCCGTATCAACTCTATTTGTACAAAATTTTTGTGGAATGACAAACACCCTCGTATTGCTTTACATAAACTGACCCGTCCTAAAAATGAGGGTGGTGTTCGTTTCCCCAACTTTAAATCATATCACTCCGCTTTCTTGATTAAACAGTCCTTTTCATTAGCCTATGATTTCTTAGATAATCCTGTGCCTAAATGGGTTCTCCTAGAACGTTCTCTCTTAAAAGGTTTTTCATTCCAACATATTGTATTTATGACAAACTGTTCTTTTTTGACTAAATTCCCTATTTTAAAATACTCCCAAACACTACTTCACAATGCATTCGTTTCTAACCTACCTCCGCTCTAATGTTTCCTATACTCCGTTGTGTGGGATAATAAATTCCTCAAATACAAAGGCAAATCGTTTTTCTTCAAATATTGGAAAGAGAAGGATATTTTGTTTGTTCATCAGTTTTTTGATGGTAACACTATCATCCCTTTCCGTGTGCTGCAAAATGCCTTCATCGTCTCTTAATGAATATAATATTATAACAACAAAAACAAATTGATAAGGGTCTAGATGGGGATTTAAAGACCAAGCTCTAGTAAGCCCCAAATATACAATGAACTACAAAGGTACTAGAGGGTCTAAAGGCAGCTAAATGAACGCAGGACAACAATAAACAAGAAATCAAATCATCATCCCTCGTGTATGGTCCACCCACAGTCACCCTTCACCACAACCCTCATAGTGGTCAGGAAAGGATGCCCATCAGTCACCACACGAAACCGCCCTTCATCATTTGGGTTTCTTTTAAGACCACCATGAAGGGTGCCACTCGTCTTAAACGAGGAGGGCCCAGCTGTTAGAAAAAACCTTCACTCGTTCAGATAGGTATTATGTGGTCTTATAACTCATTGTGAGAATGTAGAAGTAACCGGGACTGATGTTGCAGTGCAAAAAAGTGTGTGTGAAAAAGAGACAGAAAAAAGTGCATTAAAATTGGATTAGTGGGCACTGATAACTTTATTCTGTTGTTACCCACTACGCCAATATTAAAAAGTAGTCAGAGACAATCAAGACATTATAAATTGTCTAGATGTGTGTTGGGGTCGACATGTTTCAGCAAATTAGGCATAATGTGCTGTTGCTTTCTTCAGGACCAATCTCTACTTATAGCTACATCCCGGGGCAGAAAAAGAGGCCAGCAGCAACCACAACAGCAACCACAAGTGCATTACAGCCCCCCGATGACTTCTACCAGGAGCCTGAGGAGCGGGACAACGAAAACCAAGGATCAAACAGCAACCAACCTGGAACCGGGCTCCTGATCAATTTGAGTGGACATGTGTTGACCCAAACTGAAGAGAAAGCTCTGAACAGAGGCCTAGGTTTTGTTCCTACACATAGGAATGATCCCTTTGAAACTCGCCTTGAACTAGCAACATTTTTACGAAAGGTCAGGCTGCACTTTTTCTTTGCTGACAAGCAAGGATTAGAGACTGAAGACACCCGGGAAACTAACACAGGGTTGAAAAGAAAATCTACCTTCAACCCTCCTGCACACTCCATGCCCCCAAAGGTACTTGCCTTTGAACTAGCTATGGAGAAAAGCATTGAGGACTTGTTTACACGACAAGAGAATGTGTTCCAGAATTTCCCGAAGGATGAGCAACTGGCTTTAAAAACATTATCTGAGGATAAGGGACTTACAATTAAGCCCGCGGACAAGGGTGGAGCCATTGTCCTTCTCGATACCAGTGATTATCGTGCAGAATGCCTTCGCCAATTGAGTGATGTGAATTCTTATCGCCCCTTGGAGGTGGACCCAACCGAGGAATTGAAGACGATTATAGCCAACATGACTGAGGAAGCAGTGTCAGAAGGGTGGATCACACAGCAAGAAGCCGCCTTTCTGTGTAATACCCATCCTGTGATTCCCCTACTTTTATGCCCTTCCAAAAGTGCATAAAGCCAAGCAACCTCCACCTGGCCGCCCTATAATATCGGGCATCGGGTCGATCCTTGAACCGTTGTCAACGTTTGTTGACTACTTTCTACGCCCCATGGTACAAGAGATGCCTACGTATCTTAAGGACACTACAGATGTATTACTCCTCTTACCCGAGATAGACTTTGATCCCACCATGGACCTCCTCGTCTCTTTTGACGTGGAGGCCCTTTATACATCGATACCTCAGGATGAGACCCTTGAGGTCATTCAGCTCCTCCTGCAATCTAGGACATTGGACAGCATCACCCCAGTACACTTCATTATGGCGTGTGCCACTTTGGCGATGAAGCACAACTTCTTTAAATTTGAGGACACAATATATCTCCAGGTATCAGGTACCAGCATGGGGAGCGTTTACGCCCCCAGCCTGGCGAATTTATATGTCCACTCCTATGAACAGGAACATGTACTGACTAATAACAATCCCTATCTTGAGTGTATCAGAACGTGGCGAAGGTACATCGATGATGTCCTAGTAGTATGGCGAGGGACAAGTGAGAGTTGTCATGAATTTTTAAAGTGGCTGAACAGCAGGAACGATTTCCTTCGCTTTACGATAGAAACCGGCAGAGACAGACTTGCCTTCCTGGATTTACTGATTACATCCACTCCGGAGGGTCTACAATCCGAACTCTATAAGAAACCTCTAGCGAAAAATTCCCTTCTTTGCTTTGATAGTCATCACCCTCGATCACTGCGGGAGAATTTGCCTTTTGGACAGTTCTTGAGAGTCCAGAGGAACTGTTCAAATGCTGGAGCCTTCAGAACACACTCTACGGCTTTGAAAGAACAACTGATCTCAAGGAAATATCCAGCCAAACTGGTACAACGTTCTCTCAAACGGGCCAGGAACAACAATCGGTCGGCCCTTTTGGAACCTTCCATCTCCAAACCACCCTTGGATAGGTTAACGTTTGTTACCACGTTTGGAACGTTATCCAACAAAATACAGAAGGTTGTCAGACAACATTGGTCCATTCTTAACTCTGACCAAGCTAGTATACAGACCCCACTCTTCTCGTTAAAGAGAGGACCAAATCTTAGAGATAGACTGATCCACACTAGACCGTGCACTGAAGAACCCAGGGCTCTGGGGTCCCTTTGGGACCTTCCTCCAGTCACAGGGCATCATCCCTGTGGTACGTGTCATTCCTGTCCACAAACCAAGAAGTCAACTGAGATCGACATAGGGACTACAAGACCATGGATCCAGACCAGATTCACGAACTGCAATAGCAGTAACCTTGTCTATCTCATTACCTGTCCCTGTGGGCTCAAATACATAGGGATGACCACCCGGAAGATCAGGGTCAGAATATCAGAACATAAGAGCACCATTAGGTGCAAAAGACAGACAACGAAACTGACTAATCACTTTCTGGAAGCGCGCCATCCATCAACTGCGTTCCAATGGACAGTAATTGAGCAACCTTATATCCCTGCACATATTACTGATGTGTCCAAATTTCTCCTTCTTAGTGAGCAAAAGTGGGTGTTCAAAATGGGCACAAATCGTGTTGGCCTGAATGATGATATACCTTGGGCTATCTTATAAACCTTATAGATCTTATAATTTCGAATTAAGATTTTATTTCACTCCAGCCTTATCATCTTGTGAGTCCCCATGTATATTAGAACATCCAAACAGTGTCTGTATTTCTATTTGTATCTTGATTGTAGTTTTCTACGTAACCCTCTTCTGTATAACATTCTTTTTCTGGGATATTACATACACTTCCTAAGAGTGAATTCTGAGACATATTTGCTGTTTGCAGATAGGGGTATTTAGGTCATATTAGATTTGACATCGGGCTGTCATCTGCACCTAGTGAGGAGGCTAAGCATTTGTGCTGTTGTTGATAGCTGTTAAAGTTTCCCCATTTTGAAATTCAAAGAAACAACCCCTCTCATTTTCGAGCACTATATATAAAGCACTGTTAAAAAACTCAGTGCAGGCTCGAACTTAATTCAAAATTCCACCAAGCACTCAAATTGTAAAGTTCCAATAATCCAAATCAAAGAGTATCTCTGAATGATCAAGTAATGTTCATTTCTTTGCTTTATTCCAAATTTTCAGCGTAGCTTTCGAGACACAGCCAACACGTGTTTCGTCTTGTCAGTCAAAGACAAACAGACTTCTTCAGGGCTGTAAACAAGTACATTAACCAATATTCAAATATCATCGCTAGATTAAACAATATCGTAATACCACCAAAATTCACCACGTAGTGTGAAAAGTAAAAAGAGTAAAAGAGCCCTACACCAAGAAGAGAGCTAGAATCACCTCAGATGTGTCAAAGGACCAAAGGACAGTTCCAAAGTACATAGTTCTATAAGCAAATATAAGTTGACTAATAAAACATACCACCAATGAAGGTTCAAAATTATTCAATTTTCTTCATTGAATTCAATAAGCTAACCGCTGTAGAGTATTCTAGATTACACAAAGGAAGTAAAAACAAAGCCCCGGTCACAGATAGGCTCTTCCGAAAATAACAAGGACTAGTATAAAAAGTAATTGTAGATTGACTCACCATGTAAGTATATGATAAGTCATGTAGCACGAATGGTAAAGTTATGGTAGCAAGTTCGGTAGTTTCCAACTAGTATTATAGTAATAGGGTAGCAAGTCCCGTAAATTCCAAATAGTAGAACAACACTCCACTCTGTAACCAAATAAATATCATATAACAGCCAAATAAACATCAGAGTATGGGTCTCAATGGCCATCTAAAAAATCTTACCCGAGTCAAAGCTCTGTAAGTCATCCAATTCACAAATAATCCAATAATCCGTCAATAAGTCCAATATCTAGAATAGTAAATAGTAGAATCCTTAGTAACAGATTCCCAACAGTATACTGGCATATAAGTCTACCGGCATATAAGTCTATACCAGCGCATACCGCAGAAGAGAACTCACCGCATATCTGCTATAAGTGTTCGTAAGAGGCTCCGCGTGCTACACGGGCGCCATCTTACAATGGCAATTTATAATAAGTCACTGTGCGCGCCATCTTAGAACGGCTAAAATAATACCTTATTACAGAGCGCAAAGTGTTGTAACGTACTTATGCTCCGTGAGTACATCCAATTTATAAAACTATGTATAATGCACTGAGCGAACGTGATCCCTCAAATCACAATAAATTACAAAAACTAATAGAGTAAACACCGGACGCGCCTTGTTTGCGTAACTAACATGTCGCGTAAAGCACCACGGCATCCCGAAAGTAGTAAGTAAATAAGCGCCATCTTGGAGTGGTAAATAATAGCGCTCAAGTTAAACCTTCATATCTAAATCGAGAGCGCACCTTCTCTAATGTAGCCTGATGCACCAAGGTATAAAGCTACACAAATACTAACTTGAAGGGCGCCATATCAGAACGATAAATGATAGCGCTAGTAATATCCTTAAATAGTAACAACAAATTCTCTATATCATCCTAAGAAACCTGGTATTTATCGCTCAGTGCATAACAATTAATAGTTAGAGATCAAAAAGTCATGATACTATAATAAGTATATTCAAACTATGCCCAGTAGTAGGGGCGATAGATACGTCGTATGGATTAAGTAACTGTAACAGAATACAATACGTCCTTAATATTCCAAAAGTGCTTATCTCCCCCGGGGGTGTCAGATAATATACAGGGAAAGTAAGCAGAAAATCAGAAAGAGGGGAAGGAAAAGTAGCAAGGCAAAAAATATTGCATGCATATCAGAACAATTCCAACTCACAACAATCAGTAACCTTAGATATACAGTATGACCACTGTCACATAAATAAATTTTTTCATAATTTACAATTTCAATCATTAGGGACAGTTAAAAGTAACAGCAATCAGTAGCTCTGGATATACAGTATGAAAGCTGTCACATGATGTTGTACTCATATTGATAACAGTAATCATTGTTTACAGGTTCAATCATTCCCTAGATAATATTCCATTTCTTGATCTATATTTAAACCCAGCTCAACCGCTTTAAGTTTCATAAGCCACAGTACCTCTCTACGTCTCAGTTGTAACTGTCTATTCCCACCTCTTGGGTTTCTTACGATATGATCAATACCATGGTAACTGAACTTATGTTTCTCTTTCTCATTATGATGTTTAACAATGTGAGAAGCAATGGGATAGCGGGTATCGCCTGTTTTTAACGCTCTGAAATGTTCCACCATTCTTTCTTTCAGTTTCCTGATGTTGCTGCCTACATAAATTTGTTTGCAGGAACACACTATAACGTAAACCACAAATGTGGTATCACAGTTAATAAACATATTTATTGAGTAGTCGCCAGTATCATTGTAGTTAAAAGTCTTCACTTTAGTTTTCGCCCATCTACAGGAACTGCATTTACCACATTTGTGGAAACCAATTGTCCTTTCAGTAAGCCAATCAGGTTCTATTTTCTTTACTGGGTAACTGGGACTAACAAAGTTAGACAATGTGCGTCCCTTCCTAAAAGTCAATCCAGGTCTATTTCCAATATGGGACTCAAGGTCCTTGTCCATACTCAAGAGGTGCCAATGTTTATTGAGTATACTATATAGTTTGGCACTATCACTACTGAAATTAGTTATTAGGCGAATCCTTTCATCCCTGTTCCCACAGAGTTTTTTGTCTAAGGTTTTAGATCTTTTAAGTTTTTTAGCTCTTAATACAGCATTATCAACCACTTTATTTGGATAACCTTGTTTAAGGAATCTCCGTGACAAATCATTGAGGTTTTTATCAAATTCATTATCCATTGAGCAATTACGCCTTGCCCTCACCATTTCTCCATAGGGAATAGCATTTTTTTGGCTAGCTGGGTGACAGCTGCGGGCATGTAGAACAGCATTGCAGCTGGTAGGTTTTCGATACATTCGGCTGCAAATCTTGCCCTCTTGAATATATAATTCAATGTCCAGAAATGTGATGCTATTAGCGTCATAATGTGTAGTAAATTCAAGATTAAGTAAGTTATCGTTAAGGTAATCAAAAAAACCCTTAAGATCATCCACCGATCCGGTCCAAATTAAAAGGCAATCGTCTATGTACCGCCCCCAATAGTAAATGTGTTGTATCCATTTTTTGCCTGATGGGCCCCAGATTTTCTCTGCCTCGAACCACCCCATGAAGAGGTTCGCGAAGGACGGAGCAAATCTGGAACCCATCGCAGTACCAAGACGCTGTCTGTACCATTTACTATCAAAGAGAAATACATTGTTTTGCAACACCAATCTTGTCATCAGTAGTATCATCTGATTATGATCAAAAAATTCAGCAGGCCTGTTACTGAGAAAGAAATCAATAGCACTAATACCAAGTTTGTGATCTATGTTGGTATAAAGTGATACCACATGTAATGTAACCAATATCGTTCTCTCATCCCATGTTACATCATTCATTAGATTCAATACATGTTTAGAGTCTTCAATAAAAGACGGTAAATTCTTCACATACAACTGCAAATAGGTATCCACATATTGGGATAAGCGTTCTGTAGGCCCCCCAATACCCTAAATAATCGGTCTTCCAGGTGGTTTGACCCTGGACTTATGAATTTTTGGCAGTATGTACATGCACGGTGCTTTAGGTGTCACAACCTGTAAATAAAGGTACTCATCGTGATCCAGTAACGTCAAATCATACCAGGTTTTTAGTTGGTCATTAATAGTTTCAGTAAGAGATAGCATGGGATTAGCAGATAATTTTTCATAGTATTTGTTGTTATTCAATTGTGAATAAACTTCATCATTATAATCAACAGTATTAAGAATAACAACGTTCCCACCTTTATCTGCTTTTCGTATTGTAATAGAAGGATTACTCATAAGTTCTTTGAGTGCAAGCCTTTCTCCGGGTAACAGATTATCATTATACCTCTTGTTTTTCTCACGACATTTAGCATCAATAATCTTATCAATATCAAAATTGACTGCTCTGTAAAATGCCTCTATAGTACTGCCGGAAGAAATTGTGGGTGTCCATTTTGATCTTTCTTTCAACCCACTACCTTCAGTAAGAAATCTATCTATCTCAAGGTCATCTAATAGCTTGTACAAAGTCACCGGGTCATCTTCCTTCTCAGTAAGGGATAGTAATAATTGAGTCTCTTTAAGTTCTTGAATTGTGATATTGCTCAAAGGTTTTAATTTCTCATGTTTACTTTTCTCTGGTACATTGGCAAAGTACTTTTTCAGTTTAAGTCTCCTAACGAATTTAAACAAATCAATTTTAGTTAAGTACCAATCTGCTTCGGTCATAGGACAAAAACCCATCCCTTTACTGAGTAAGCTGTTCATACCATCAGATAATACAATTGAAGACAAGTTCACAATTTCAATATCCCCACAGTCATCAACATCTTTTTCAATTATGGTTTCCAAGATCTCGTTCGCATCCCTACCCTTCCTCCTAGACCTCCTCCCGCCTCTGCCGCCTCTCCTGGTTTTTGTACATTTGAAGCTCGATTCCTTTCTGAATCCCTGTTTCCCCGGCGTAACCTGTGCACCTCTACTAAAAAATTATTCTCAGGTGTGGGGAGGGAAGCGGAATCAGGAATATCATCAGTATCGCTACTAGAGATATTACTAGAGCCAGGGTCACTATCACTGGCTGATGGGGTGCCACTCTTCTGTTTTCCTATAGGTGTTTTAACCATCAAGTAATCGTATTTCCTTGCGAAGGTATAGACACGACCAGAGCGATAATCTCGTTCGTCGCGTTTGATTTTCCTAGCCTTCCTTTGTTTGATGTCATTCTGTAAATCTGTAAGTTTTTCATCTAAAACAGTATAATTTTTAATAGTAGCCTCTGGCAGGTTCATCTCCTTAATTTCATCCTCAACCTTTTGAATCTCAATTAACAATTTAGCTATTTTCCTTTCCGCATTTTCAATCAGAATGTTAATAAGATTTCTAGAGCTAGCATTAAGTTCTTTCTCCCAAGTCAAGTAAAGGTCAGGCTCTAAATCCTCATAAGTAGGAATGATTTGGGATCTCAATCCACGCGGGATCCTATTAAGTTTTAAATACTGTCTTAGAGTCGCAGCATCCCACCATTTATTTAGTTCTGTGCGTTTGAGGGATTCTAGCTTCACAAACTTGGCTCTAAGGCCTTCCTTCTTAGTCTCTTTAGCAGGTCCCATGGCGGCTCCTATTGTTCCACCCGCCACTAAGTTGTCAAAAAGTAATTCCGCTTCTTTGTCTCTATTCATGTTCACTTATGCGGCTGCTCCTAAACCACAATACAATAACAATAACAATGGTAACGGTTATATAGGAGCGCACAGCGTGTATAAGAATGTACGTATAGAAAATAATAATTTAACCAGTTGGTGCTCAAGGCGGAGTTGAGTAGGTTACCACTACTCAAATTAATGAGCCAAGGCTTAAAGTAATTCAAAATTCCACCAAGCACTCAAATTGTAAAGTTCCAATAATCCAAATCAAAGAGTATCTCTGAATGATCAAGTAGTGTTCATTTCTTTGCTTTATTCCAAATTTTCAGCGTAGCTTTCGAGACACAGCCAACACATGTTTCGTCTTGTCAGTCACAGACAAACAGACTTCTTCAGGGCTGTAAACAAGTACATTAACCAATATTCAAATATGGTCATACTGTATATCTAAGGTTACTGATTGTTGTGAGTTGGAATTGTTCTGATATGCATGCAATATTTTTTGCCTTGCTACTTTTCCTTCCCCTCTTTCTGATTTTCTGCTTACTTTCCCTGTATATTATCTGACACCCCCGGGGGAGATAAGCACTTTTGGAATATTAAGGACGTATTGTATTCTGTTACAGTTACTTAATCCATACGACGTATCTATCGCCCCTACTACTGGGCATAGTTTGAATATACTTATTATAGTATCATGACTTTTTGATCTCTAACTATTAATTGTTATGCACTGAGCGATAAATACCAGGTTTCTTAGGATGATATAGAGAATTTGTTGTTACTATTTAAGGATATTACTAGCGCTATCATTTATCGTTCTGATATGGCGCCCTTCAAGTTAGTATTTGTGTAGCTTTATACCTTGGTGCATCAGGCTACATTAGAGAAGGTGCGCTCTCGATTTAGATATGAAGGTTTAACTTGAGCGCTATTATTTACCACTCCAAGATGGCGCTTATTTACTTACTACTTTCGGGATGCCGTGGTGCTTTACGCGACATGTTAGTTACGCAAACAAGGCGCGTCCGGTGTTTACTCTATTAGTTTTTGTAATTTATTGTGATTTGAGGGATCACGTTCGCTCAGTGCATTATACATAGTTTTATAAATTGGATGTACTCACGGAGCATAAGTACGTTACAACACTTTGCGCTCTGTAATAAGGTATTATTTTAGCCGTTCTAAGATGGCGCGCACAGTGACTTATTATAAATTGCCATTGTAAGATGGCGCCCGTGTAGCACGCGGAGCCTCTTACGAACACTTATAGCAGATATGCGGTGAGTTCTCTTCTGCGGTATGCGCTGGTATAGACTTATATGCCGGTAGACTTATATGCCAGTATACTGTTGGGAATCTGTTACTAAGGATTCTACTATTTACTATTCTAGATATTGGACTTATTGACGGATTATTGGATTATTTGTGAATTGGATGACTTACAGAGCTTTGACTCGGGTAAGATTTTTTAGATGGCCATTGAGACCCATACTCTGATGTTTATTTGGCTGTTATATGATATTTATTTGGTTACAGAGTGGAGTGTTGTTCTACTATTTGGAATTTACGGGACTTGCTACCCTATTACTATAATACTAGTTGGAAACTACCGAACTTGCTACCATAACTTTACCATTCGTGCTACATGACTTATCATATACTTACATGGTGAGTCAATCTACAATTACTTTTTATACTAGTCCTTGTTATTTTCGGAAGAGCCTATCTGTGACCGGGGCTTTGTTTTTACTTCCTTTGTGTAATCTAGAATACTCTACAGCGGTTAGCTTATTGAATTCAATGAAGAAAATTGAATAATTTTGAACCTTCGTTGGTGGTATGTTTTATTAGTCAACTTATATTTGCTTATAGAACTATGTACTTTGGTACTGTCCTTTGGTCCTTTGACACATCTGAGGTGATTCTAGCTCTCATCTTGGTGTAGGGCTCTTTTACTCTTTTTACTTTTCACACTACGTGGTGAATTTTGGTGGTATTACGATATTGTTTAATCTAGCGATGATATTTCAATATTGGTTAATGTACTTGTTTACAGCCCTGAAGAAGTCTGTTTGTCTGTGACTGACAAGGCGAAACACGTGTTGGCTGTGTCTCGAAAGCTACGCTGAAAATTTGGAATAAAGCAAAGAAATGAACACTACTTGATCATTCAGAGATACTCTTTGATTTGGATTATTGGAACTTTACAATTTGAGTGCTTGGTGGAATTTTGAATTACTTTAAGCCTTGGCTCATTAATTTGAGTAGTGGTAACCTACTCAACTCCGCCTTGAGCACCAACTGGTTAAATTATTATTTTCTATACGTACATTCTTATACACGCTGTGCGCTCCTATATAACCGTTACCATTGTTATTGTTATTGTATTGTGGTTTAGGAGCAGCCGCATAAGTGAACATGAATAGAGACAAAGAAGCGGAATTACTTTTTGACAACTTAGTGGCGGGTGGAACAATAGGAGCCGCCATGGGACCTGCTAAAGAGACTAAGAAGGAAGGCCTTAGAGCCAAGTTTGTGAAGCTAGAATCCCTCAAACGCACAGAACTAAATAAATGGTGGGATGCTGCGACTCTAAGACAGTATTTAAAACTTAATAGGATCCCGCGTGGATTGAGATCCCAAATCATTCCTACTTATGAGGATTTAGAGCCTGACCTTTACTTGACTTGGGAGAAAGAACTTAATGCTAGCTCTAGAAATCTTATTAACATTCTGATTGAAAATGCGGAAAGGAAAATAGCTAAATTGTTAATTGAGATTCAAAAGGTTGAGGATGAAATTAAGGAGATGAACCTGCCAGAGGCTACTATTAAAAATTATACTGTTTTAGATGAAAAACTTACAGATTTACAGAATGACATCAAACAAAGGAAGGCTAGGAAAATCAAACGCGACAAACGAGATTATCGCTCTGGTCGTGTCTATACCTTCGCAAGGAAATACGATTACTTGATGGTTAAAACACCTATAGGAAAACAGAAGAGTGGCACCCCATCAGCCAGTGATAGTGACCCTGGCTCTAGTAATATCTCTAGTAGCGATACTGATGATATTCCTGATTCCGCTTCCCTCCCCACACCTGAGAATAATTTTTTAGTAGAGGTGCACAGGTTACGCCGGGGAAACAGGGATTCAGAAAGGAATCGAACTTCAAATGTACAAAAACCAGGAGAGGCGGCAGAGGCGGGAGGAGGTCTAGGAGGAAGGGTAGGGATGCGAACGAGATCTTGGAAACCATAATTGAAAAAGATGTTGATGACTGTGGGGATATTGAAATTGTGAACTTGTCTTCAATTGTATTATCTGATGATATGAACAGCTTACTCAGTAAAGGGATGGGTTTTTGTCCTATGACCAAAGCAGATTGGTACTTAACTAAAATTGATTTGTTTAAATTCGTTAGGAGACTTAAACTGAAAAAGTACTTTGCCAATGTACCAGAGAAAAGTAAACATGAGAAATTAAAACCTTTGAGCAATATCACAATTCAAGAACTTAAAGAGACTCAATTATTACTATCCCTTACTGAGAAGGAAGATGACCCGGTGACTTTGTACAAGCTATTAGATGACCTTGAGATAGATAGATTTCTTACTGAAGGTAGTGGGTTGAAAGAAAGATCAAAATGGACACCCACAATTTCTTCCGGCAGTACTATAGAGGCATTTTACAGAGCAGTCAATTTTGATATTGATAAGATTATTGATGCTAAATGTCGTGAGAAAAACAAGAGGTATAATGATAATCTGTTACCCGGAGAAAGGCTTGCACTCAAAGAACTTATGAGTAATCCTTCTATTACAATACGAAAAGCAGATAAAGGTGGGAACGTTGTTATTCTTAATACTGTTGATTATAATGATGAAGTTTATTCACAATTGAATAACAACAAATACTATGAAAAATTATCTGCTAATCCCATGCTATCTCTTCCTGAAACTATTAATGACCAACTAAAAACCTGGTATGATTTGACGTTACTGGATCACGATGAGTACCTTTATTTACAGGTTGTGACACCTAAAGCACCGTGCATGTACATACTGCCAAAAATTCATAAGTCCAGGGTCAAACCACCTGAAAGACCGATTATTTCGGGTATTGGGGGGCCTACAGAACGCTTATCCCAATATGTGGATACCTATTTGCAGTTGTATGTGAAGAATTTACCGTCTTTTATTGAAGACTCTCAACATGTATTGAATCTAATGAATGATGTAACATGGGATGAGAGAATGATATTGGTTACATTAGATGTGGTATCACTTTATACCAACATAGATCACGAACTTGGTATTAGTGCTATTGATTTCTTTCTCAGTAACAGGCCTGCTGAATTTTTTGATCATAATCAGATGATACTACTGATGACAAGATTGGTGTTGCAAAACAATGTATTTCTCTTTGATAGTAAATGGTACAGACAGCGTCTTGGTACTGCGATGGGTTCCAGATTTGCTCCGTCCTTCGCGAACCTCTTCATGGGGTGGTTCGAGGCGGAGAAAATCTGGGGCCCATCAGGCAAAAAATGGATACAACACATTTACTATTGGGGGCGGTACATAGACGATTGCCTTTTAATTTGGACCGGATAGGTGGATGATCTTAAGGGTTTTTTTGATTACCTTAACGATAACTTACTTAATCTTGAATTTACTACACATTATGACGCTAATAGCATCACATTTCTGGACATTGAATTATATATTCAAGAGGGCAAGATTTGCAGCCGAATGTATCGAAAACCTACCAGCTGCAATGCTGTTCTACATGCCCGCAGCTGTCACCCAGCTAGCCAAAAAAATGCTATTCCCTATGGAGAAATGGTGAGGGCAAGGCGTAATTGCTCAATGGATAATGAATTTGATAAAAACCTCAATGATTTGTCACGGAGATTCCTTAAACGAGGTTATCCAAATAAAGTGGTTGATAATGCTGTATTAAGAGCTAAAAAACTTAAAAGATCTAAAACCTTAGACAAAAAACTCTGTGGGAACAGGGATGAAAGGATTCGCCTAATAACTAATTTCAGTAGTGATAGTGCCAAACTATATAGTATACTCAATAGACATTGGCACCTCTTGAGTATGGACAAGGACCTTGAGTCCCATATTGGAAATAGACCTGGATTGACTTTTAGGAAGGGACGCACATTGTCTAACTTTGTTAGTCCCAGTTACCCAGTAAAGAAAATAGAACCTGATTGGCTTACTGAAAGGACAATTGGTTTCCACAAATGTGGTAAATGCAGTTCCTGTAGATGGGCGAAAACTAAAGTGAAGACTTTTAACTACAATGATACTGGCGACTACTCAATAAATATGTTTATTAACTGTGATACCACATTTGTGGTTTACGTTATAGTGTGTTCCTGCAAACAAATTTATGTAGGCAGCACCATCAGGAAACCTAAAGAAAGAATGGTGGAACATTTCAGAGCGTTAAAAACAGGCGATACCCGCTATCCCATTGCTTCTCACATTGTTAAACATCATAATGAGAAAGATAAACATAAGTTCAGTTACCATGGTATTGATCATATCGTAAGAAACCCAAGAGGTGGGAATAGACAGTTACAACTGAGACGTAGAGAGGTACTGTGGCTTATGAAACTTAAAGCGGTTGAGCTGGGTTTAAATATAGATCAAGAAATGGAATATTATCTAGGGAATGATTGAAACTGTAAACAATGATTACTGTTATCAATATGAGTACAACATCATGTGACAGCTTTCATACTGTATATCCAGAGCTACTGATTGCTGTTAGTTTTAACTGTCCCTAATGATTGAAATTGTAAATTATGAAAAAATTTATTTATGTGACAGTGGTCATACTGTATATCTAAGGTTACTGATTGTTGTGAGTTGGAATTGTTCTGATATGCATGCAATATTTTTTGCCTTGCTACTTTTCCTTCCCCTCTTTCTGATTTTCTGCTTACTTTCCCTGTATATTATCTGACACCCCCGGGGGAGATAAGCACTTTTGGAATATTAAGGACGTATTGTATTCTGTTACAGTTACTTAATCCATACGACGTATCTATCGCCCCTACTACTGGGCATAGTTTGAATATACTTATTATAGTATCATGACTTTTTGATCTCTAACTATTAATTGTTATGCACTGAGCGATAAATACCAGGTTTCTTAGGATGATATAGAGAATTTGTTGTTACTATTTAAGGATATTACTAGCGCTATCATTTATCGTTCTGATATGGCGCCGTTCAAGTTAGTATTTGTGTAGCTTTATACCTTGGTGCATCAGGCTACATTAGAGAAGGTGCGCTCTCGATTTAGATATGAAGGTTTAACTTGAGCGCTATTATTTACCACTCCAAGATGGCGCTTATTTACTTACTACTTTCGGGATGCCGTGGTGCTTTACGCGACATGTTAGTTACGCAAACAAGGCGCGTCCGGTGTTTACTCTATTAGTTTTTGTAATTTATTGTGATTTGAGGGATCACGTTCGCTCAGTGCATTATACATAGTTTTATAAATTGGATGTACTCATGGAGCATAAGTACGTTACAACACTTTGCGCTCTGTAATAAGGTATTATTTTAGCCGTTCTAAGATGGCGCGCACAGTGACTTATTATAAATTGCCATTGTAAGATGGCGCCCGTGTAGCACGCGGAGCCTCTTACGAACACTTATAGCAGATATGCGGTGAGTTCTCTTCTGCGGTATGCGCTGGTATAGACTTATATGCCGGTAGACTTATATGCCAGTATACTGTTGGGAATCTGTTACTAAGGATTCTACTATTTACTATTCTAGATATTGGACTTATTGACGGATTATTGGATTATTTGTGAATTGGATGACTTACAGAGCTTTGACTCGGGTAAGATTTTTTAGATGGCCATTGAGACCCATACTCTGATGTTTATTTGGCTGTTATATGATATTTATTTGGTTACAGAGTGGAGTGTTGTTCTACTATTTGGAATTTACGGGACTTGCTACCCTATTACTATAATACTAGTTGGAAACTACCGAACTTGCTACCATAACTTTACCATTCGTGCTACATGACTTATCATATACTTACATGGTGAGTCAATCTACAATTACTTTTTATACTAGTCCTTGTTATTTTCGGAAGAGCCTATCTGTGACCGGGGCTTTGTTTTTACTTCCTTTGTGTAATCTAGAATACTCTACAGCGGTTAGCTTATTGAATTCAATGAAGAAAATTGAATAATTTTGAACCTTCGTTGGTGGTATGTTTTATTAGTCAACTTATATTTGCTTATAGAACTATGTACTTTGGTACTGTCCTTTGGTCCTTTGACACATCTGAGGTGATTCTAGCTCTCTTCTTGGTGTAGGGCTCTTTTACTCTTTTTACTTTTCACACTACGTGGTGAATTTTGGTGGTATTATGATATTGTTTAATCTAGCGATGATATTTGAATATTGGTTAATGTACTTGTTTACAGCCCTGAAGAAGTCTGTTTGTCTGTGACTGACAAGACGAAACACGTGTTGGCTGTGTCTCGAAAGCTACGCTGAAAATTTGGAATAAAGCAAAGAAATGAACACTACTTGATCATTCAGAGATACTCTTTGATTTGGATTATTGGAACTTTACAATTTGAGTGCTTGGTGGAATTTTGAATTACTTTAAGCCTTGGCTCATTAATTTGAGTAGTGGTAACCTACTCAACTCCGCCTTGAGCACCAACTGGTTAAAATATTATTTTCTATACGTACATTCTTATACACGCTGTGCGCTCCTATATAACCGTTACCATTGTTATTGTTACAGGCTCGAACTTAGTGCCGTTTTTCCAGGGTTCTGATTGGTTACTTTCTAACCCAATCAGATACCCTGTTGAAGAACTTGAAGTATCATGTGATCGGACGTCTGACCAATCAGGCGTGGCTTCATATACAGACTCAATGCCTTTCCGGGTTCCTCCCCGATCGGCTCAGAAGTTGAGTCGTGGAGTACCGTCGGAGAGGTAAGGTGCTCCTTTGTGAGCGCGTCTTTTTGATGTTTTTCTAAATGAGGTCCTGTTTGGTACACGCTCTGCCATGCTACGTGGCCAGCTACGTTCGAGCTAATTAATCTGGCTCTTTTACGAACGACAGTGAAACGAGTTTATCTCTCGTACTCAGGGCAGTACCATCAGCCGTTTTTATTCCAGTTAATCGATCGCTTTGAGCGAGACATTTCTAAAGGTGGGGCTGGTAATTTGATTTGTAGACAAAGGAAAGAGTGGCATCAGTCTTCATGTTTGTGCCTCTTCTTTCCCTAGAGCGGTGCTTCCCCTATCCCTGAGCTGTGGCCAGATGGGGTGAGGTTCATACACCTCTCAGATCGGGTAAGGTGTTTTCTCTCCCTTTATCATTTGTTATTTCTAGTTTATGTGGAGAAATCAGTACTAAATTACACGGGGTAATAACACTATATGTTACCTAGTACTTAATGTAAGGATGCCTATATCAGCACCTTATAGACTAATGCTATGGCATGAACGCGACATTAATTGACAGGGGATTCATTCTAAATCCTTCTTTCTTCTTTTTTCACTATCCTCAGAGGACCGTTTGAACTGGGAAGGTGAAAATGATATGGACACCTAGTGGATTCAGGTGATCTCTGTATTATGTATGGTTTTTAGCACAGTTTTTTTCATTTTCACTAGGTTGCAGTAGCTATAAGTAGAGATTGGTCCTGAAGAAAGCAACGGCACATTATGCCTAATTTGCTGAAACATGTCGACCCCAACACACATCTAGACAATTTATAATGTCTTGATTGTCTCTGACTACTTTTTAATATTGGCATAGTGGGTAACAACAGAATAAAGTTATCAGTGCCCACTAATCCAATTTTAATGCACTTTTTTCTGTCTCTTTTTCACACACACTTTTTTGCACTGCAACATCAGTCCCGGTTACTTCTACATTCTCACAATGAGTTATAAAACCACATAATACCTATCTGAACGAGTGAAGGTTGTTTCTAACAGCTGGGCCCTCCTTGTGTAAGACGAGTGGCACCCTTCATGGTGGTCTTAAAAGAAACCCAAATGATGAAGGGCGGTTTCGTGTGGTGACTGATGGGCCTCCTTTCCTGACCACTATGAGGGTTGTGGTGAAGGGTGACTGTGGGTGGACCATACACGAGGGATGATGATTTGATTTCTTGTTTATTGTTGTCCTGCGTTCATTTAGCTGCCTTCAGACCCTAGTACCTTTTTAGTTCATATAATATTATAACGTCTGCCATTCAATTACACTTATCCTCTCTTTCGTTACCTGATGCTTTTCCCATTTACACTCCTACCACTCACCTGTACCCTCTATTTTCTACCCAACAGCCTAAGGCTGCTTTTGTCTATACAATTTTGTTATCAAATATTAAGGATCGCCTTAAATCAATTACGGAGATTGCTTGGGAAATTGATCTTGCTATCTCCCTTCCTGTGTCGTTGTGGGATCGTTTATGGTCCAAACTGTTTAAAGTATCAATTTCTGCCCGTATTACGCAATCTTTGTTTTTCATTTACCATAGAGTTATTCTTACTCCTGTTTGTATTCATAAGTTTTCCCCTTCCTCCTCTCCATTATGTTGGTCATGCTCTAAAGAACTAGGTACACTTAAACATCAGTTACATGAGTGTTCTCCTGTTTTGTCCTTTTGGACTGATGTTTGGAATATTTGCATGCCAATGTTTCATTGTTCATCCTCATTATCCCTATTGAATGTTTTTCTAGGTTCATTATCAACTGATATTGATATTGTTTCCTCTTCCGCTAGACTGCTGGACCTGTTTATTGCTCTTGCATTTAAAGTTATTTTATTGTGTTGGAAGGATAATTCTAAACTTTCTGTACATACATGGTGGAATTTCATTTGTGATGAACTTAGGATAGCTATTGCTTCCTCCTCTTCTATCCCCCTACAAATCAAATCTGATCTCCTTTGGTTCCCCTTTACTTCGCATCTTTCTTCCAACTCTCCTAGTTGATTGCTTTAAATCTATTCCCTCTTGTCTTCCTGTATTGCCTCTCACTCTTCCTTCTCTTCCTTCTTTCCTTCTTTCCTCTGCTCTTCTCTCTTTTCTCTTCTCCCTGTTTCTCTTTCCCTTCTCTCTTTCTTCTTGTTTATATTTACTTTTCTCTTATTACATATGTTTTAGACTTCATGTTCGTTTGTGATTTCTACCAATATACATGACATATGTATGGTTTTCTCTTTAAAAAAGTTATCAATAAAAATTTCTTAAACAAAAAAAAAATCAATTCAGAAAGACTCCATCAATGGTAATAAGCAAAAGACTTAGTAATGTCACAGAAGTGTATTCTCTTTCCAAAAGTAATCACAATTCAATATATATGTGCTCAGTACTATTGGGGTTCAGAGAAAGGAATGAGAGACCTACATTAAGTGGGCCAGGGTGGACAGTGTTGAAATTAGCTTCCTAAAGGGTGCCAGCGTCAACGTGCAGAAGGCATCTGTATCAGTCGGAGTGCTGCTGAGTTCATCCATTAATTGACCCTTTCGGCCATCCATCCATTCTCTCAGATTTTCATTTACTCTGCCATCCTTGTACCCGCACATCCACCTATTCATTCAACCATCCATCCACCGACTCACACAATGGCAGGCTGCAGCACTATTGGCACACTGTTGGTAATATGTAGAATGCTGCACATCTTTGGAAACATTTTGGAAAGTGTGCATGTTCTTTATTCACTAACAACACTGTGTCTACATTTTAGTCTACAGTGGTGCATCTCTTTAGGCAACTACTACCACATATATATATATAGGTAGTAGCCAAGGCTGATTACTCAGTGTACAGAAGCTAACCCCACCCCATGTTGGACTAGGAAGGAGATACTGTGCAGGCTACATCCTGTGGAGGGGATTAAAATGCACACACAGCCCCCAGAAGTCATAAACATTTCCAATAATAATGTAACCAACGTAAAGGGATGGCAAACCGGCAAAGGGGCTGTGTTCAAAATGTTGCATACAAATATTTGTTTTGCCACTTTGGGGATGTTGGAGGTTTGACTTTCATACGATGTAAATATCTGTTTGAGGCAATCGGATAACATAGGAACTGAATTTATGTCACAGGGATGCAAAATTGCAGATCCTCGTCTTGAATAAATGCTTTCTATCTCCAAATTTGCATATCTCTGTATTTAATTACAATTGTTTTTAAGACAGTTATTTCATGCACGAGACGAGGATGAAAAACCAGCTTTGGACCTGCAGGACAATGTTATAATCCCTAAAGGACAGCCTGAGGTTTGCCACACACAGCCATGCACACCTAATTACCACACATGCTACATCACTCATGATTTGTTGGGTGGCGGGGCGGGTGGGGTGAAAAATATAAATACAGATCACTTACCTGTTCATGTGGCACCCTTTTCGTCATCTTCTGTACTTTCTTGCTCCCGGAAGCAGGAAGCTCACAGGCTCTCCAAAGCCAATCACAATGCTGCTGTCACTATGACCAAAAAACAACAGCCAACATGCCAATACTGATATTTCTTTCCTCAATCATTTGCATGGGCACAAGTGAATTGCTATTTGACCCAGAAACCTTTGTTTCAATGTACTTTATGTTTTAGTAAAATCAGTTTTTTGTTATTTCATTTTTTATCAATTGTATAATTTTCATTTTAAATCGTCACAAACACCACCGCCTAAACTTAGAAAGACACTTATGTCACAACATCATCAATTTACACTAAAAATCCCCAAATAACCAAAACTTTTTGAGACATACAACATTAAATGACAAATTTTACATATAACTAGCAGACCGCCCCGGGGCAGAAGAGGGCTGGGGGCAGCATCTCAGGCTTGCGTGCACTCCCGCCCCGGCCCCCGCCCACCACGACATTTCCACTCCTCCCCGCACTTCACTCACCCACACACGTTCCGCCTCCTCCCAGCACTTCACTGAGCCGCGCACGTTCTGCCTCCTCCCAGCGCTCCCGCGCTTCACCTACCTCAGCTCGACTTCACCGCTCCTCGTTCCGCCTCCTCCCATCAGCCCGACTTCACCGCTCCTCGTTCCGCCTCCTCCCATCGCTTCTCTGAGCCGCACACTCCTCCCCGCGCTTCATGTATGTCAGCCCGACTTCACCGCTGCTGTCCGCCGCTCCTCCCCGCGCTAGATGATGTCAGCACGCACGTCCACGTTGTTAGCACACACGGCCGGCGCTACTTTTTAGGGACTACTTTTTTTTATTGTTTATTTTTTAAATAACGTTTATTTTTATTTTTTTTATAGCCTATGTCTATTTACTGGACCCCCCCTTTCCAACGCTGTATTGGGTGCTGCGATTGGTGGTGTACTTTTCGAGTTTACCTGGCTCAAAGGACACAGTTTTCTCTTTATAATAGTAGTATAGATGAGAGACAAGGGCAATTCACTCAAGACATAAACTTCACAAGACAAACATGCCCAGACAGGTTTAACATTATTTACAATTTTTTCAACCTTATATTTAGGGCAATACTCAAACAGTGTTCACATCAATCTTCCTTCATTTGAAAACAGTTAGGGAAAAATACTTTCTGTGACACTGTTTCGAAACACCAACGTCAAAGCATTTCAAACCCAGCTTTCCAATCTTGGGGTTCACTTCAGGAACAAAAGCTACAAAAAAGAGAAGAGAATTGAGCTATTACCCTCTGCGTCATACAATTACTAATGGGAGAATATGCACCATTCCTGTAAGCCAGCTCCAAAAAAGCTTTTAATACAATTACCTATTTCTTGAAATCAGCCAATCTCATCTGTTCTAAAGCGAATCAGATACCATCTTTGTAATAGCAAACTATAAAGAAAAAAACTAATGAAAAGAAACGAAAAGAAGAAAAAAAGAAAAAATCAGTCCTGTATTCGAGCTTATAAAGACCACTTAATAGTTTTCAACCTACGGGTGAAGAATAGTAAGGTAACTTCCTTCTCTCCTCAGGGATGACCCTTTCCCTCAGTCATTCATTACATGCTTTCAATTTCTTGGACAAGTGACTATGGGGCAGAAAGACCAGAAATTAGAAAAAAGGCCCTTATTAGCCAATAAGTAGGTGGACATTACAATGACTATTGTAATTCATGTACCTCATTACTTCTTTAATGTCCAAGAGGGCGCTGCCATGCGTGTCCAACATGCGAATCTCCCCAAAAAATAAATGAATAGATAAGGGATTTGACCAACATTACTGATGTAACAAGCTCTTCTTCAGATGTAACTTCTACATATGCTTTTTGGAATCAGTCATTTTTATTATGCGGAAATCAGGATCTATGAACACATCTTCCTGCCTACATCTCAATGGTGGCAGAGCGAGACATGAGCGTAAGTACACAGCTTTCAGGCACACAGCCAGGAGGCCGGCCGCTCAAAAAGCAAACGTGTAGGACATCTGCATTGACTTCCAATTTAAAGACATCCGGATATAACAAAAATAGGACAAATAGAGAACAACCGAAATGAACATCCCCCCAACCCCTGTCCCACCCACAACCCTCTCTGCACCAGCTCCATCATATGTTGTAGACCCTTAATCCAAGGCAACACTCGCTACAAGGTATATGCTCATCCTGCCGACTGTTGAATGCAGCCCAGGGGCTCTAGTGGCAAGAGCTTGAGGATCTATAGGTATTTCAGGCATGTCACTTCTCTCAGGTCTTTTGTGAGAAGGTGCAAAAGGGAGGCCCACAATTTCGCAAAATCTTTACCCTTCCCCTCCACACTGAGCGACATGCGCTCCATATCTAGGAGTTGCCACAGGCGGTGTACCCATGCTAGTACATCAGGTGATGTTGTGGTCCCCCACAGAGCTAGGATAACCTGCCGGGCTACCAGCAGCGCCAGGGCAATCTGCCTACCTCTGAGAGATCTCAACGGGAAGGCCTTGGGGTGGGAGAGGCCTAGTAGTGTGTATTCTGAGAAGCGGGGTAGTGCAAATTGAAATGCAGCATCAATATCATCAAGGACCATTGTCCATTAGCGTTCCAGTATCGGACAGTGCCATAGTAGGTGAAATAAGGTTCCAGTTCATCCACAACCCCTCCAACAGAGATTGGTTTTGTTCTTATCCCAGCAGTGCACACGAGCAGGGGTGTAATACCAATACGTGACTACTTGAAAAGCGGATTCCGCCCCAGCAGTGTTATTTTCAGTATGATGTGCCCTATATAGAATGTACTCCCATTCCTTAGGTGTTAAGGGCCTGCCCAAAGCAGTTTCCCAGCGCACCTGTGCCCACTTATGGTGACCAGAGGGATGTTCAGACTGAAGAACAAGTTCATAATCAACTTGTGTACCTGGGCACAAGCATATGCTGAAACACAGCTCCAAATTTTTTTCAAAACGCTGTTTCACTCAGTTTCATTCAAAAAATTATTCTTTATTTAATTATCTTTGCTGAATAGCGACATTCAAATGTTGCATCACATATGATATCCAACCAAACGAATTGCTTGTTGCAAATTTCACAAATATTTGTAAACATGGCCTCCCATGGCCTCCCGATGCATTTCGGCGCTACAATGCGCCTTTGTCAAGGGATCTGTAATTTAAATGTCCATAATTAATACTACATCCTCAGCCAACAACACAAACTACCACTCGCTACATAACGAGTTAACTAAACTTACTACTTATACATGTTACGAAAAGCTCATGTGTTAAACCAACGGTTAATTTAATCATAGCAAATACAAGCATTAACTGTGTCCCAGAAAACTAGATTGTAGCCTTTCTTCTATGTAATCACCACCCTCAGGGGGATAACCCTACCAAACAACAATCCGTATTCGTAAGCTAACGGCTATAAAATAGTTGATAACGCCCCAAGTCTCTAGAACTGTTCTATTTGCGAAGCTCCCTGCTGCTCTGCGGGAGGCATAGGGGGTTGTCGTCCCGTGTTTTAAACTATCCGCCCAAGATTACTCGCGAACATTTCCTTACGCGCACGCTGCTTCCCTTACAATGTAATACCTAGGGCTTCTCATGACAATGTGGCTTACCGGAGTGGGTGAATCACCGCTCACAGGAGACTGCTACGCACGGACGCTAGCATCGCGGCGCGGCAAATGACCTCTGGCGGAAGTGGGTGGACAAAGTTATTCTCGCGGTTCTAGCGCTATGCATCCTGGAACTTGTATGCTAATCGTGGTGTTCTACCTTATTATTTGCAGTGAAAACCAATAAAACAAAGCACATCATACGTTACAGTAACAAGGAAAACAGTTACAGTTATAAATAACAGAGAAATTCCACCCTCTCATTAAGACCAAACGGCTTGAGAGATTTCAAACGGTAAATCCAGTGATTCTCTCTCTTCAAGAGTTGGGTTTTGTTGTTAACCCCTTCATGCTTGTCAACTATTTCCAAAATGCATGCTTTCAGTTCTGTGATTTCATGTTGAGCTTCCAAAAAGTGAGTAGCCACAGTTGATTTGAGCATTTTTGTACGAATGTTACTTTTATGCTCATTAAGTCGGATTTTAAACTTGCGCTCTGTGTGTCCAACATAATGCAATTTACAAGGGCAACTAAATAAATACATTACATTCATCGAATCACATGTCCCATTTACTCGCAGACTAACATGATCTTTGACCTCAGGTGGTGACAGGTTATTGCCCTTCATAATATTGCCACAATTGCTACAATTCATGCATGGCAAAGTACCTTTCCATATGGTGTACGGATTTGTTTTAGGTCTGGGTTTCAACAGTTGACCCAAATTTTTAGGACGTGTGTGTGCAAACAGAGGCTCATGTTCAAATGCTCCCTTAAAATCCGGCTCTATTTTCAATATAGGCCAATGTTTCCTTATAGTGTTTTTGAAAGCTGTACTGGCCGTAGAAAATTGACTCACACATGTTATGCGTTGCTCTTTACCAGCCATGCTCGCTGTAAATAACGATTCTCTTGTTATGTCCTTGATTCTTTTGCTCGCTTCATTCAACACTGTGAGGGGATATCCTCTTTTCTGAAATCGTGTAGCCATTTCCTGCATTTGTATCTCTGCCGTTTCTGGTTCTGAGACGACCCTTTTTACCCTCATCAGTTGTGAGAATGGCAAGTGTCTTTTTAAAGCTGGAGGGTGAAAACTGTGGTAGCTCAACAAGTTATTACGATCCGTGCTCTTCCTATATAATGTTGTTTCAAAACTGGACTCACATCGAATAACATTCAAGAAAATTAATCTGCTTTTCCTGGATATCCCAGGTGAATTTGATACGCTGGGAGGGATATCCCCTCACAGTGTTGAATGAAGCGAGCAAAAGAATCAAGGACATAACAAGAGAATCGTTATTTACAGCGAGCATGGCTGGTAAAGAGCAACGCATAACATGTGTGAGTCAATTTTCTACGGCCAGTACAGCTTTCAAAAACACTATAAGGAAACATTGGCCTATATTGAAAATAGAGCCGGATTTTAAGGGAGCATTTGAACATGAGCCTCTGTTTGCACACACACGTCCTAAAAATTTGGGTCAACTGTTGAAACCCAGACCTAAAACAAATCCGTACACCATATGGAAAGGTATTTTGCCATGCATGAATTGTAGCAATTGTGGCAATATTATGAAGGGCAATCACCTGTCACCACCTGAGGTCAAAGATCATGTTAGTCTGCGAGTAAATGGGACATGTGATTCGATGAATGTAATTTATTTATTGAGTTGCCCTTGTAAATTGCATTATGTTGGACACACAGAGCGCAAGTTTAAAATCCGACTTAATGAGCATAAAAGTAACATTCGTACAAAAATGCTCAAATCAACTGTGGCTACTCACTTTTTGGAAGCTCAACATGAAATCACAGAACTGAAAGCATGTATTTTGGAAATAGTTGACAAGCATGAAGGGGTTAACAACAAAACCCAACTCTTGAAGAGAGAGAATCACTGGATTTACCGTTTGAAATCTCTCAAGCCGTTTGCTCTTAATGAGAGGGTGGAATTTCTCTGTTATTTATAACTGTAACTGTTTTCCTTGTTACTGTAACGTATGATGTGCTTTGTTTTATTGGTTTTCACTGCAAATAATAAGGTAGAACACCACGATTAGTATACAAGTTCCAGGATGCATAGCGCTAGAACCGCGAGAATAACTTTGTCCACCCACTTCCGCCAGAGGTCATTTGCCGCGCCGCGATGCTAGCGTCCGTGCGTAGCAGTCTCCTGTGAGCGGTGATTCACCCACTCCGGTAAGCCACATTGTCATGAGAAGCCCTAGGTATTACATTGTAAGGAAAGCAGCGTGCGCGTAAGGAAATGTTCGCGAGTAATCTTGGGCGGATAGTTTAAAACACGGGACGACAACCCCCTATGCCTCCCGCAGAGCAGCAGGGAGCTTCGCAAATAGAACAGTTCTAGAGACTTGGGGCGTTATCCACTATTTTATAGCCGTTAGCTTACGAATACAGATTGTTGTTTGGTAGGGTTATCCCCCTGAGGGTGGTGATTACATAGAAGAAAGGCTACAATCTAGTTTTCTGGGACACAGTTAATGCTTGTATTTGCTATGATTAAATTAACCGTTGGTTTAACACATGAGCTTTTCGTAACATGTATAAGTAGTAAGTTTAGTTAACTCGTTATGTAGCGAGTGGTAGTTTGTGTTGTTGGCTGAGGATGTAGTATTAATTATGGACATTTAAATTACAGATCCCTTGACAAAGGCGCAGTGTAGCGCCGAAATGCATCGGGAGGCCATGGGAGGCCATGTTTACAAATATTTGTGAAATTTGCAACAAGCAATTCGTTTGGTTGGATATCATATGTGATGCAACATTTGAATGTCGCTATTCAGCAAAGATAATTAAATAAAGAATTATTTTTTGAATGAAACTGAGTGAAACAGCGTTTTGAAAAAAATTTGGAGCTGTGTTTCAGCATATGCTTGTGCCCAGGTACACAAGTTGATTATGAACTTGTTCTTCAGTCTGATTATGATTATCTACACCCTGGAGTAGAGGGTGTTCCTGGAGCACAGCAATCGTTTATATACTTCCTTTAAAGTGGGCAGTGCTCGAATCCTTGAAAAACTTTATGTGACCAGAGGGATGTGTCATAAGCATGTAGTACAATTTGGAGATAAGCCGGCGGTCATCTGTCTTGCGCACTAACTACTTTTCAAACGAAGTAAGGGGTCTGGACATGAGGGCATAATTGGCGATTCTAGTCACTCAGTGACAAACCTGACTGTAAGGAAATGCGTTTGCTGCTAAAAGATCATAGTCCTTTTGAAGTTGAGCAGAGGGTATTGGCCCCTCCATGTCAAAAAGCGACCCAACACGCTTGCCTCCCTCCTCTCGCCACCTCTTAAACACAGTTGATGTTTGTCCCAACGGAAAATCAGGGTTGTCAACAATGGGGGACATGGGTGATGGGAATGATGTCCACCTTTTCTTCAAGGCTAATCTATCCCAGACCTTGAGGGTAGGCAAAGTGACAGGAGAGAAACATAGACCCCATGCTCTATGTTTATGGGGTAACCATAGTTCCCTCCAAATATTCACTACAGCTACTGACTGATTCATAAAATTCCAAAGTTTACTAGATAGTGGCCTAATTCATTCCACTAGGTATTGTAGACACGCTGCTTGGTAATAGCCACCTACGAGCGGGAGACCCAGCCCACCCTGAGCTTTTGTGCATGTCATTTGAGCGAGAGAGAGACATGGCTTTTTCCCCTCCCATACAAACGTATTAATAAGGGACTGCAGTTTCTTGAGCGTTCCAGGCCGTGGGGTCATCTGGGGGCATCTGAAAAATTAAGCAAACCGACGATGCGACCAGGCGTCCAGCGCATTGGTTGTGTGATCCAGCAGAAGGGCATCATTTAGCGAGACCGTTCTGGCGATGGTCGGCGTCAACTCAAACCCCAGATATGTTATGTCCGTGTGCATCCAGTGGGAGGATGTATGACATTACAACGCATGCTTTTACCACGCATGCCTTTACAACGCTGTTTTTACAACGCATGCCTTTACAACGCATAGTGCTTTGGGGCGCTGGATAGTGAATAGTTTAATTTACTATTCCAACTCCAGTCCCCGTGGATAGTAGGGAAGGTGTTGGATAGTAAATTAAACCTATTCCCTATCCTAGAGCGCCCCCCAGCGCTATGCGTTGTAATGGTTTGCGTTGTAAAAGTTGTGTCGTAAAGGCACTGCGTGGTAAAAGTTGCGTTGTAAAGGATGTTTCCCCAGTGGAATGTGAAATCCCATTGCAGGGCCTCTACGTCCTCAGGAGCAATTGAAAGGTTCAGGATCAGTGATTTCCCCAAGTTAGCTTTAAAACCCGAAACATCCCCGAAGGCTGTGAGTTCGTCGAGCAAAGTAGGTAGTGTCGCCTGAGGCTGTGTTAGCAATAGAATCACATCTTCTGTGTATAGACTCATTTTATGGATGTCTGCCTCGAACTTAAGTCCAACAACACTATAGTTAGCCCAGATCCGTTGAGCAAAAGACTACATATAGAGCGCAAATAAAAGCGGGGACAGAGGGCAACCCTGTCGCGTCCCCCGGGCGATGGAAAAGAAGGCTGATTGACCCATTGACTCGCACAAACACCTTGGGTGTACAATATATTCACTTGAGCCATTTCAGGAAGTTATCACAGAGCCCATAGCTGCGCAACACTGCGAATAAATAGCACCAACCTACGCGATCGAAGGCCTTTTCGACGTCTATGGATAAGAGAAAGGCCTTTTTTCGTGACCGCTGTGTGCTATCTAAGAGGTGCAACAATCGTTTGGCGTTGTCCCCTCCTTGCCTGAAAGGAATTAAACCCGATTGATCTGGGTCAATAATATCAGCCATAAGTGGGTGAAGGTGCGCCGCTGAAATTCCCGCAAAGAGCTTTGCATCATTGTTAAAAAGCGAAATAGGTCTGTAGGACGCGCATGCCTGTGCTTCTTTACCAGGTTTCAAAATGACAGAGATCGCCGCTTCAGACATAGAGGGCGTCACCACCCCTGTTTCAAGAAAAGAATTAAACAATCATGTTAAAAAGGAAGCCAGCTCCAGGCAAAACATTTTATAAAAGGACACCAGGAATCCGTCTGGCCCCAGTGATTTGGCCAGTTTCAATCTAGAGATGGTTGATATCACCTCTCTGATGTGGATTGCAGAGTCAAGTTCCTCAGTCACGGTTCTAGGAAGGGATGTTAAGCCGCAGGAGGTCAGATATGCATTTGGGTCTTGCGACGGCGGGTCCTGCTCTGAATATAGAAGTTGATAAATACTACGGAAGGCAGCAACCATCTGCTCGTCTGTGGTCCAGTCTACTCCTGAGTTATCCCGGACCCCCTGAATCAAGGACGCCTGCATCTTAGCTTGCAACCTATGGGCCAACATCTTCCCGCACTTATCACTACTAAGATTAAAATTGTGTTGCAGCCTTAGGAAGGCTTGTTCCGCTCTGTCCAGGTCTAAGTGCTTCAGCACATGCCTGCGGTTCTCTAGCTCCCACCACACTCAAGGAGCCCCCGTGCAATAATGGATCATCTCTAGCTCACCTACCTCCCTCTCTAACTAAGCTCGTTTTTCTCTGCATATGGTGTTGTAAGTTGCCCCAATAGCAATGAACTCCTGACGCACCACCAGCTTCAGGGCCTCCCATACCAATGACCGTCAGTGAAAGATCCCCAGCTGCCCTGACCTGTCCAACCCTGCATCCATTACAAGATTCAAATCTCCTCCTAGAAGAATTGCAGCATCCGGGGAAGTGAGAACTTCTGTCAAGGCTGAGAGAAGGAAGGGTTCCTGTTTCTCATTTGGGGCGTATAATGACCCAATAGTAAGGTGTGTCTCCCCCCATTGTACCCTTATGACAACCAATTGCTCCTTTATTTCTGCCACAGTTGATATTATCTTGCATGGGCAATGGGCTCCCAATAAGATATCCACCCCATTTTTCTTGGATGCCCTGCCGATCATACTTTTTGCTGGAACTGCCTATCACGCATCCACATGACATCTTTGGAGAGCAAATGCATCTCCTGGAGTAGGCAAATGTCACTATCAGTGTTCTCAAGGAGGGAGAGCATTGCACCGCATTTTACTGGATTATTTAGCCCACGAACATTCAGGCTTACCACCTGAAGATCCCTGCCCATGTATCAACCATAAATATGCCATGCATGGTGGTTGCCGGCGTCTGACCATCATGTGAATCCTAACATAGACCCTGACCCGCCCCGCGACAGGTCGCTCAGGTGCGAAAACTGGTGCGAAGATCTCCAACTGCAGCCCTAACAAACCCCAACCCCCAAAAAAAGGAAACAATACAACACCTAAAGGAAAAAATGTCAACATGAAAATCATGACCAAAGTTCATCACAGTAGATAAAATCCAGGGGATCGTGGCTGCGACTAACATCCAGCCCGTGAAGAGTTCGACAAGTGTCCACCTCGACGTTGAAGAACCATCAGTACGATGAACCGAACACTGCCTTTCGCCCCTCTGACACCCCTCTGTGAGCCTACCCCAGAGCCATTAGCTGTTATCTTCATGGGGTAGCAGGGCGCTCCGTAGCCTGCGATAGGGAGGAAAGTACTGCCACTTTCCCTCTGTCTCTCGTGGCCTGGTCAGGTTACTTAATTTGTGACGGTCTGCCCACTCACTGTCATCCCGAGGCGCGACGAGCACGCTGAGAATTGGGTCGTTCAGCGCCCTCCGCGGAAGTGGTATGTTCAAGACCAAGGATCTCCAGCACCTCCTCCAGCGATCTGATCTGCAGCACCTTGCCTTGATGTTTGAATACCAGGCAGAATGGGTAGCCCCATGAGTAAGGAAACTTTTTCTCGCTCAGGTGTGTGGTCACAGGTTTGAACGCCCGTCTCTTAACAAGAGTGGAGGCCGCCAAGTCCTGGAATATAGCTGGTTGGGATCTTCACGGGCTTTCTTAATAATGTGCTCTTTTAATTGAAAGTCGTGTACCCACACTAGTATATCAGGAGGAGGCGCTTTATTGCCTCAAGGGAGGCCCACTCGATGGACCCGGTCCATTTGAATGTCCCAGATCTCCTCATCCCCTAGGATTTGCTGTAATATGGCACTGACATATGCCCTTAGATCGTCTCCTTCCTCCTTCCATGGAACAGCCCTGATTCTCACATTGTTCCACCTGAAGCGGTTCTCCAGGTCCTCTGCATGGGCCTGGAAACTGATGTTCTGCTCTCTGAGGCGCAGAATGTCTTGCTGCAAGTGCTGGAGCTCTTTGTCCTTGTTAACGTCGTTCCACCCGCTCCCCAATTTCATCCACATCGCAACGCACTTCTTTTAAATCCGAGGGCAGTTGAGACCTAAGGTCTTGAATATCTTCTTTTATGGCAGTGAAGAGCACCACCATAAAGGCATTGGTCGCTGGGGATTCGTCACCCTCCATTGTAGTGGCCCCGTTGTCCCCTTGGGTCTTGGATTGTCCGGCCTGTTTCAGGAGGAGCTCCTTTAGAGATTTTTCATTATGAGTTTGTGCTGCTGCCATGGCGCGCACCTCCCATCCTGGGCACAACATGTCCCAGCAGTCACACAAATTATCAATGTTGATACAACCTGCACTGGATCTGCGCGCCTTTTTTACAGTGAATCCCTGCATGCCCCTCCATGCAGTACCTCTCCAAGACAGGTTGTCCGCCGAATTGCAGACCGTTAAGGCCTCATACCGGACCCGAACCTTCAGGCTTTCACTCAAGTGTCACTTCCAGTCCATTCAGACCACTGCACATGTGTTGCCCACTTCGATCTCCCTGCAGGCCACCGCACCAGTGTCGTCAGCCCAGGCCGACCAAGGACAGGGGTGGCAGCATCGCTGCTCTGCCATCACGTTACTCAACCGCGCTGTGTCTCCGTAGATTGCCAACTGCCACACTCAAGGGAGGTCCCGTCTGCCGATCTGCGGACCGCAGCACTCCCGTCGAGGCTCGCAGGCCACTCCACACTATATGCCCCATCCGCCAATGCACGGACCGCTAGGGCCTCACCTCCGGCCCACTTTTCCACTGCTAGGTGGGCTAGGGCACACGTGGCCACAGTGTCCACTCACTGCCCACTCTGCTCTCTGCTCGGGGGTCAGCCACCGTCCCCCCTGCAAGCACCAGTATAGCAAACCCCCAGGTACCTTGTCAATAGTGCTGTGTCTTTCTACATCAGATCTCGACACTCGGGAGCTGATTACGTACCATGCAGAGCTCCGGGAGTCAGCGTCCGACAGGGCAGCTATTCTAGGCCCGGCCTTACTCTTGTGTGTCCCCTCCTCTGATGCACTCGGTAGGGGCTGCCAGACCAGAGAGCTCATTACTGGGCCGCTGCCCAGATCTTGTCCCACCCGGGAGACTCCTGTCCCCCACAAACACTTCAAAAGCTCCAGGTGTTCTGCGGGAGCCCAAGGGAGTGCTAGGCCTGTGAGCCCTGAAGCATGCGCTGGGCAACGGGGCAGTGTACTTGCCGTCCATGTTGCCCCCAGGCCCTATGACAGGCGAAGTCGCCGGACTCCGGTGCACATGGGATCCAAATGGGGGAGCCCCTTCCCCACACCGCTGACCAGGCACTCTATGCAGGCAGGTGCCAAGCGGTCCGTTGGGGCACGGTGTCACACACACAGCAAGGGGGGACCTCCAGTAATGGCCCCCAGCTGGGTAACAGCAGTGGGCTCAGTTTCAATCGTCCCAGAGTCCCTGACCAGTTGGCATTCAATCGAGCCGGTAGCACTGCCCCCACAGCGTCCTCTGTCCATCGACCCACAGACAGGGAGTGCCCCCACAAGGCCGCACTGTGCCGCACCCAATGCCCGCTCACCGCTCACCTCTCTCACGTAGTCAGCCCAGGCCGGGATGCGGCGCTTCAGCTGCTCCCAGGCCGGAGGGGGCCACCACAGCACTCCACAGTGGGGTGAAGCAAAAGAGTCTAGTACCCTCACACTGCATGGGCCTGGGAGCTCCACCGCCACAGCCCACACCGATCGCTGGGCGAGGCCTTCCACCCCCGAGGCCAGCATCAGGAGAGCCACAAAATGGTGCCATCTTAGTCGGATTCACAGCGGCAGCAGTGCGGGCCATGTTGCCACCACACCTCACCGGTCAGCTTGCAGATGGGCACCTTTCTCGACATCGACCACGTTCACCACTGCAGAGCGGCACCCCTGGGTGGTGGCGTCAGCTAAGGGACCTCCGGCGGAACCGAGCACACTCGCAGTATCGGTAGGCCGCTGCCCCACACCGCAGCGGAGGTCCGTAGATAGTAGGTTTCTGCTGGGGACATTAAGTCTGTAAGTGCAAGACAGGGTTTCCGAGTCGCTCAGCCCCAGTGCAAGGTCGGATGCCACCAGAGGTGGGGATTAAACAATGCTAAAACTTGGCGGTGCCGGAGGGGCAGGATTCCATGTCCTATCTTGCCGCCATCTTGGCCACGCCCCCTCCATGTCCTTTTTGAACTGTTTCGACCACTCCTTTCATTCTCATTTAAAAATCGTTAAGCGTCCTATGGCAATACCGTGTCTCATGAAACCGCTTTGATGTAGCTTTTACATATGAGAAAACGTGGATCCGCTACCATTTATGTTGATAGATCAACTTGAGTCCAAATCTATTTCTAAAATGTGGTTTTGTCTGTATTTTCTGGTGAGAACTGCGCTTGATACTCTGATAGAATGCCAACACAATACCACTTATCCCGTTTAGACAACCAAAGTGTGCATTATCAGCACTGCTATTAAACACCTATCTCCAATATGTCAATCTCAGTTACCCACCTGTATTCTACGTCGTGAGCAACTAACAGTGCTATGTCCCGAGTAAATACCTAAATCGTACCTTTAGTACACGCAGTTTCAAACTGTGGCGGCGACCTGCATTTCTTAATCCGACATACTTACCTGCAGCCGTGTGTTCCTACACTCCATCTTCTCCAGCTGTGAAATTTAACTTCCAGGTGCCGGCCTTATGATCTGCGTCCCGGGGCAATTGTGGTTTTTTTGAAGGCATGTGAATGCGGTTTCCTAAAACAAATTGTTGGAAGCCCTTCATGATCAGCAACTTTGTGGTCAGCGATGCGATGCAGACGATATTAAGCAATTGAGTTTTGGGGAGTCGCACAGTTATTTCTTCAATACGAAATGGATTTGGAAAAATCTGAAAAATTAGTCCATAGTTGCGTCTCACAAGTAGTAAGATTTGCACAGTTGTTTATAAAAAACAAAATGGATTGGAAAAAGGGGTCCATAACTGCTTCTCATAAGTAGTAAGATGTGCATAGTTGTTTATAAAAAACAAAATGGATTTGGAAAAAGGGGGTGCATAACTGCTTCTCACAAGTAGTAAGATTTTCTGAATGGAATCCAGTCTGTTTAGAGGGATCTCTGACTCTTTTATGACATTACCAGGTTCGAGTGCCAACAAAATGGTGTCAGTAAAATGATTTCTACATGTGGCAATTAAAGCTTTGGCACCTTTTTGTCATCAACAAAGGAGCTAATGAGAAAATGAAGCCTAGTTTGTTCAAGTTGGTCCATTTTCACAAGTGTTACTGAGGGCAAGGTCTTAGAGTCACATTTGGTTTTTGGACATTCCTTAAAGTTTATATATTTCAGATAACTCATTGAGTTTGTCTACTGCTGTGTTAAATTTCACAATAAGCATGGCTTCTCTTTGAACTAAGTCGCCCCCATCCCCCCGGGGATCTTGTTAAATTTTTGATATTATAGTCCATGATAGGTCTAGCGGTGCAGCCTGCACTTCTTATGAATTCTGGATTTGTGTTGTGTAATCCGGTGGCAAACCTCTTGATTGGGTTTACCACTGTAAAGCTTAGGACAAGGGCACAGATTACCGTAGACTATGTTTTTAGTTTTACAATTGGTGAATGTTTCATGTTTCAAATTGACATTTTTATGTGAAAACAATGAGCCTTCGATGGTTTGATCGCAACAAACACAGGTACCACACTTGTGGTGTCCTGTGACTAGTGGTAGACAAAGTTGCTCACGTAATGTACTTTTTGATGGTATTTTTGGTATAGAAGCATAAACAACTTGGTTTGATACACTGTTTCCTTTTTCAGAGCAAACAAGGGGTGGAGTTGAAAATGGCGAGTCCAAATTTTGAATCAAATGCCAATTTTGCTGGATTATTCTCTTTAAGAGATTGGTGTTTGGGGGGGCGTGGCTTGGCACCCGGTGAAGCAGGACGGCGCCGATGTGGGCGCTCTGCTATCACCGGTGAGAGCTGGCGGTTCCCGACTTCGCCAATATCTGTGGAGCTTTTGCTAGAGGAAATCAGAGCCCTTCGCCCCTTCTTGGAGGAAACTAATTCCTAATTACAATTTTTGACAGACAACTGGACACAAATGGATGCAAGAGTTACGTCAGTTGAGCAGAATGTCGCCTCGCTCCAGGAGTCGTCTACCAAAGTTACTCACATGCATTCCCAGATCTCCTCTCTTCAAAAGCAGGTGGAGGACCTTGAAACCTGAAATAGACGCAACAATTTACGTATCTACTGCCTGGTGGAGGGTTGTGAAGGCTCCGACCCCATTGCCTTTTTCAAATCCTTTCTCCCCAAGCTTTTACACCTTCCGGATTACACTGTACTTAACATCCAATGAGCGCATAGGCTCGGCCGAGCTCCCTCTACATCTTCCACTACGTCGAGGCCAAGGGGTGTTATTATGTACTTCCTAGAATACACGGATCTCCTCAAAGTATTGTCTGCTGCCAAGGCATCTCCCAGTCTCTCATATTCAGGTTCCACCTTGTTCTTTGCGCAGGATTACGCTCAAGCCACGGCCAGTCGTCAGAAAGCTTCTCTGGACATGCGGCCTGCCCTTCGATCCATCGTAGCTAGATATGGACTCTTTCATCCATGACTCTTTAAGGTCACTTACAACACTAAAACAACGACATACGAAGATCCTGTGTGACTCCAGAGCTTCCTCAACTCCTGCCGAGCAGCAGACATGGACATTTCTGGTCCTTCTTCTTCCTTCCCTTCTTGACTTTATTCGCTTGCTTGATATATTTTTTTTCCCAAATTTGCGTCCTTTTGCCTGACAACTATACTGTTTGAATTGCTATTTGTGCCTCCACTAGCATTGAACAAACCGAGAACGATGGCGCTGGCGGCTTGTTATGTTGTTATGTTATGTTATTTGTGTCTTTTATTGCGCACGGCTACTCGAAATGAGTGTCCCGGCGCTTTAATGACGACCTGAAAAAGACAAACACAACACAAAATTTAAAAACAGAGACAGGAAGAATGCAAAAGGGGTCTAAGAGGCAAAAAGCCAACAGGTTTGAAGTACTGCGCAATGTCAGAGGCAGAGTGTTCCAGAGCTGAGGAGCCCGCAGACTAAAGGAGCGACCTCCGATACGGGCCTTCCTCACACGAGGAACAGTAACACGAAACAACGACTCTGATCTCAGAGATCATGTTGGACTATAGAAGCCGAGCCTTCTTTGAAGGTATTTAGCCCCCGAAGCATAAAGGGCCTTGTGTGCAAGAGTCAGGGCTTTAAAAATTATCCGCTTCCGGATAGGCAGCCAATGCAGAGACTGCAATAGGCCGGAGACTCTGACTCGCCTATGCAGGCCAAAAATGGCACGTGCCGCCGCATTCTGGACCACCTGCATTCGTTGCAGGAGATACTCCGGCAGGCCAAGATATAGGACGTTGGCGTAGTCCAATCTTGAACCAATTAAGGCCTGAACCGTAGTCCTCCTGTGATCCTCGGATAGCAAAGGGAAAAACTTCCGAAGCATCCTGAGGAGTCCAAAACAGGTACCGGTCAGGGCAAGAATCTGAGATCTTAAGGTCAAGTTGTTGTCAATTTTGACCCCCAAATTCTTGACCACCTGAGACGATCGCATCGGAGGCGACATATCCGCAGGCCACCATACCTGCCAATCAGGGTCGGATTGACAACCGAAGAAGAGTATCTCAGACTTATCCGAGTTGCACTTGAGGCTGTTCAGCTGAAGCCATTCAAAAACAGCCCCAAGGCACTCCCGAATACTCTCTTTGTCAAATTCCTCTCCTTTCCCACAGGTAAAGAGAAGCTGGGTATCATCGGCGTAGGATACGATCTGGGCCCCGAAAGACTCAGCCAATGCCGCCAGAGGGGTCATAAAGATGTTAGATAGAGTCGGGCTCAGCACAGAGCCCTGCGGGACTCCGACTCCCAGTGGCGGCATCTCGGCAGAGCTGCAAGAGGCCCAGACCGTTTGTTGACGGCCGGCCAGAAAAGATCTAAACCAGCTGAGCACCGTCCCCCTCAGACCGATCTCATAAAGTCTGACGAGCAAACCCTCGTGGGGGACGGTGTCAAAGGCCGCCGACAAATCAAGCATTGTCAACATGGCTCTGCCACCGGAATCCAGCGTCTCCTTGATGACCTCGGACACCTCCAGCAACGCCGTCTCAGTGCTAAGATTAGGGCGAAAGCCCGATTGAGTGGGGTGATGCAAATCGTGTGATTCCCAAAAATTAGAAAGCACGGCGTGCACGTGCTTCTCCACGATCTTGGCCAGCGCAGGAAGAAGGGAAATAGGCCTATAATTGGCCAAAATCTCAGGGTCTAAACCAGGCTTCTTAATGAGAGGGATGACCATGGCCTGTTTCCAGGCTAGTGGAACCACTCCGAGACTCAGCGAGAGATTCAGAAGGGGATTCGCCAGCGGGTTTACCACTGCCGCCATCTTCGCCAGAAATTTAGCCGGGCATGGGTCCAGCGGCGAGCCCGATTTAAGATTAGCCATGAGTGTTAAAGACGAAGAAGCTGAGATAGGCGGAAAGTCTGACAGGACTAACCCTAGAGGGACCGATGGATCAGGTCCGTCGTCAAGACGAGGGGAGACTACAACCGGCCTTGATGGAAAAGAGTCCGGAATCAGCTTTATCTTAGTGGCAAAGAAGTTGGCGAGATCCGAAGCCCACGTCTCGGCAGAACCGGTCTGGGTCGCATTAGATCGTGGGGCAATGAATTCCCTAACAATCATGAAGATCTCCTTGCAGGAGTTAGAGGCAGCCTCGATCCTCCTGGCAAAGTAACTCTTCTTCTCAAGGAAGATACCACAATGGTATGCCTTAACCCTAGTTCTATATTCGCACCTGGCCACAGAGTCATACCGGGTCCGCCAAGCCCTTTCAGCCACCTTGCATTGCCTGCGGGAGGCAAGCAGCGCTTCAGTGAACCAAGGGGCAGAGACTCGTTTAGATAACGAATGAGGAGCCCTCAAAGGAGCCAATTCATTCAGCCTGTCCGCAAGCCAAGCCTACAGAGATTCCAGGTCCCTATCCAAATCACCCGTGAGAGGGCATGGATGTTCAAGCGATGCCTGCGCCAGCATCTCTGGGGTCACCTGATGGTATGCCCTCGACGCTGATCCCTGCTGTCTGAGGGCACTACTCGGGGATTTCTTATTCCCCAGTATGTAAACGTTGACCAACCGATGGTCTGTCCAAAGAACCGGCAAGAATGCCGACACCTCTATGGAAGACGTGGAGAAAACCTGATCCAACGTGTGGCCTTTATTATGTGTAGGTTCAAAAAGGTAGGGGGCTAAGCCCAGGGGAACCATGATATCGGACAGTTTGATCACGTCTGGGTCCAAAGCCTCGTCCATGTGAAAATTGAAATCACCAGCCACGATACAGTGGTCAGCTCTCAGGACCAGCGTTGATATAACAGACTGAAGCTCATCAAAAAAAGAGCCAACTGGACCAGGGGGCCTATACACTAACAAGCCTTTCATCGATTGATGCGGCGCAAATGATAAAGAAAAGGCAAGGGATTCAGACCCATTAATGAGCTCCGTACGAATAATAGAGGATACAACAGATTTCTTCACTACGAGTGCTACACCTCCACCCCTCCCACCCAGTCTATCCTGCCTATAAATATTGTAATCTGGGGGAATCGCTAGAGCAATATCGGGATTGGAGAGGGCTCCTAACCAGGTCTCTGTTAACATCAAACACACCGGTTTTTCCGTGGTCAATAGGTCAAAAAGCTCCCGAGCATGACTGCGTACTGACCTGGTATTTAAAAGCATGCAGAGATGCTTCACCTCGTCCGCCTCTCGAATAGGTAGTGTAAGCGGGGCATTGCCTGGCGACCAACCGCAGCCCGGGCATCTCCTCTTGCCCCTATTGCGACCAGGAAATACCTTACGACACGCACACAATACTTTTTGTAAAGACCGCAGCTTTGCAGATGTATAGCAAACCATGATTACACCTGATGTGATTAATCCCGCAGAGCCAGCCTCTTGTCGCTCCAGCCGCCTCCGGGACGCTGATGGGCGGAGACGGGCTGGACTCTGGCGTGACTCCGGCGTCACTACGGCGAAACGCTGCGCGCAAACGCTGCGTGTAGAATGGCTGCTTTATATACAGGTCAGCGTGTCCTTATGACAGCTGATCTGCTACCTCCAAATGGCCAGGCGTGATGGAAGACTCACCCAAGATGGCGGCCAAAGCTAAAATGAACCGGGACCCGCTAAGCGCGGTGAAAACACATTTATAGTGCAGGTGAGGGAGCGCGATCTGATTAAAAACAAGGTAAAGTAAACTAAGGAGAAAGCAAATACAATACAGGGATATTTTTAAAAAACACGCTGCCGCGTTCGTAAATAGCTCGCCCTGCAGCGCGCTATGATGTTCGAATGTCCGGGTCAGGCGTCCAAGATGGAAACAAACAGAGTGGCCCACCTAGAAAGCCCCCTTATATACAGGTCAGCGAGTCCTTATGACAACTGATCTGCTACCCCCAAATGGCCAGGCGTGATGGAAGACTCACCCAAGATGGCGGCCAAAGCTAAAATGAACCGGGACCCGCTAAGCGCGGTGAAAACACATTTATAGTTCAGGTGAGGGAGCGCGATCTGATTAAAAACAAGGTAAAGTAAACTAAGGAGAAAGCAAATACAATACAGGGATATTTTTAAAAAACACTGCCGCGTTCGTAAATAGCTCGCCCTGCAGCGCGCTAGAATGTTTGAATGTCCGGGTCAGGCGTCCAAGATGGAAACAAACAGAGTGGCCCGCCTAGAATGCCCCCTTATATACAGGTCAGCGTGTCCTTATGATAGCTGATCTGCTACCCCCAAATGGCCAGGCGTGATGGAAGACTCACCCAAGATGGCGGCCAAAGCTAAAATGAACCGGGACCCGCTAAGCGCGGTGAAAACACATTTATAGTGCAGGTGAGGGAGCGCGATCTGATTAAAAACAAGGTAAAGTAAACTAAGGAGAAAGCAAATACAATACAGGGATATTTTTTAAAAACGCTGCCGCGTTCGTAAATAGCTCGCCCTGCAGCACGCTATAATGTTCGGGGCAGGCGTCCAAGATGGAAACAAACAGAGTGGCCCGCCTAGAATGCCCCCTTATATACAGGTCAGCGTGTCCTTATGACAGCTGATCTGCTACCCCCAAATGGCCAGGCGTGATGGAAGACTCACCCAAGATGGCGGCCAAAGCTAAAATGAACCGGGACCCGCTAAGCGCGGTGAAAACACATTTATAGTGCAGGTGAGGGAGCGCGATCTGATTAAAAACAAGGTAAAGTAAACTAAGGAGAAAGCAAATACAATACAGGGATATTTTTAAAAAACGCTGCCGCGTTCGTAAATAGCTCGCCCTGCAGCGCGCTATAATGTTCGAATGTCCGGGTCAGGCGTCCAAGATGGAAACAAACAGCTTGCGAAGGGGACTAGGAATTTCGTATCCTCATAACGCGTTGGCATGCATCCAACTCTGGTGACGATTATGACAGTCATTCTGCACTCGATAAACACTTAAAAAGGTGGCGTCCCCTCTACACCTTTAACGAAGAAAAAGTTAAACTTAGAGACTGCAAATAGCCGCCCCCTGCTACACATTTTTTGCCATTTTGTATACCTTACAGACAGCCGCCCTAATCTCATCGATAAAAAGCAATATGAATCTGGTCCCACTAATTTTGGCAAATCTCCAGATCGTGTGATAGGCTGCTGCAATCCTGTAGAAGCACCTCTACATATACGTTCGTCTTTTGGGAAGATTCGCATTCCAGGTTTAGAGGTCCTATACCGCACTGTATCTGACTGGTCCTGAAGAAGGTGGTCCGTACTCCTGTCTTTTCCACCGAAACGCGTCAACCTTCTCCTCCCCTTTTCTTGTTAATCTCATGACTTTGGTCATGTATTGGACACCAGATTCAATTCTATAGGATACAAATGTTTTTTGTTGGTGTTGTGATGGGATGGATGTTTAGGAAGTATGTATGTGTTGTGCGTGTGTGGCTCTATACCTGTTTTGTGCACATTTAATTGACTTTGGTTTGTATGTATTTGTATAACTAAAGACATATATGTATAGCTTCGTTGTGGTGACAAATATATTTTCCGAAGCCTTCTTGCAGAATGTATATATTTTTATAAGTAATATATCTGAGAATTATGACTTTTTGTGTAGACATTGTTGGTGTATGCCCTGTGTTTGAGAATCATTTCGAAGATAAATGTATTTATAGGTCAAGAGGGAGCGTTTCCAGTTGTCTTGATATCTCTTTTCCCCTCTTCTCCCTGACCTGAAAGCAATCCCAGAGGGGGTCCCTCTTTCTTCACTATCCACTTGTTTGCTATCCTCTTTTTGCTGTTAATGTTTTCAGTATAGTTGTTCTTGTTTGTTTTTGCTCTGCCTCATATACCGGATTACACTGTTCTTGATTGTTCTTTTTGCTCTCATTTTAACTTACATGTACATTCTCCTAACGCTTTTCCTCCTGTTTCCATAGATTATGACCTTCGCCCCGTGTCGTTCTCCCGGTTAGGCGTCTCGTTGACATCGGATGTCCTGCCTGTTTCGTGTGGCTCCTCCCCTCCTTCCTCACACGTTTGGTTCTCGTTCCTGGTTGTGCTCCTTCCCTCCCCCCTTGTAGGTATGTTGTTGTCTCTTAGTTTTAGCACATTTGATCGAGCCTTTACCTCCCTTGTTCTCCTTCTTCTTTTTGCTCTCTCCTTGTTTGTGGGTGTCATCTCTTCTTCTTCCTTCTCACTCTCTTTATTCATTACCATCTTGTATTCATGCCTTTACTCGTTTTCATTTGACTTCTTGTGCTTTATCATCTGTACATTCTCCTCTCTATTATATCTTTTTCTCTGTCTTTTGTTCTCTAAGTTTTTCTTCTATATTATTACATCTCTCACTATTATCTCTTTTCTTTCTCTATCTTTTTCTTCTTCTACTGATCCTCTTTCCACTGCATTATACTCCAAACTTTGCTTCTGTGTATTCACTCTTCTATTTCTCCTAATTTTATTTTTTTATTTTTCATGCATACTCTCGTTGTGGGTTTTCATTTTGAATTGGGTTTATTTGCATGTTATTATGTATTTTGCATAACATGTCACTTAAAGTAATTACTTGGAACGTTAAGGGTGTCAATTCTCCTATTAAGAGGCAGAGGATTTTATCTCACTTAGCTAGATTGAATGTTGATTTTGCCTTTCTGCAAGAAACTCATCTTTCAGCAGCAGAATCAGTTAAACTTAAAAGGGGTTGGGTAGGGGAAGTCTTCTACTCTCCTGGTGACGGCAAACGCAATGGGGTTGCCATATTGTGTCGTAGATCTCTTTCTTTCACTGTACTAACCCAAGAGTCACACGTGGAAGGTCGCTGGGCTCATGTTAAACTGTCTTTAAAGGGTGTACCAATCTCTCTTCTTAATATTTATGCCCCTACTGGTGGTGATCCTACCTTTTTTGCACACGTTCTCCACCCACATCACCAGATTTGTAGATGATAATTTTATTCTAGCAGGAGATTGCAACCAGCCCCTTGACCCCTTTCTTGACAGGAATTCCAAAGTTTCATTCATCCCAAATAAATCCCATAAACTTTTTGCTCAAGCTATTAAGCAGCACAAACGTATTGATGCTTGGCACATCTGTAACCCAGCAGCAAGTGAATTTACTTTTTACTCCCCTTGTCATCAGTCCCAATCAAGAATTGATTATATTTTTTTATCCCATAATATTGCCCAAACTCTCACCAATGTTGAAATTGGCCCTATTTTATTATCGGATCATGCTCCTGTCTCAATTCACATTGATATTCTTCCTAAAATGAATGCACCTCGAAGATGGCGTTTTAACAATGCTCTCTTACTTGATCCTAAGTTTACTACGTCTTTTATTGACGTCTTTACCGAATTTTTTTAGATTAATGATACTCCCTCAATATCCAAGCATACCATTTGAGATGCCTTCAAAGCTTCAGCTAGAGACTTTGTAATTAGACATGTAGCGGCAAAACGGAAGGTTGCCCGTAAATTCACAGGCGATCTTCTTCAAAAGATCAAGAGATTGGAGCGTGCTTACTATACATCACATTCCCAAGACAGTTTGACAGCCCTTGTTGACGCTAAAATGCAATTTAACAAAAAATCTACAGAAGATGCTTCTTTGTACTCATTAAAGTCTAGTGCTAAATTTTATGGGGGCAGAAATAAAGCTGGGAAGATTTTTGCTAATTATTTGAAAGTTAAGCAGAATAAGTTGAACATTGAATCTGTCTATGACACTAACTCTAATCTCAAACACAACGACGCGGATATCCTCTCTCAATTCTCCCTCTTCTACAACGCTCTCTACTCCTCTGATACCCAGCCCTCATCCGATTCCCTATCCCATTTTTTCTCTAGCATTACCAAACCCCAACATTTTCCTCTTGATCTCACCTCTCTTGAATCAGACATATGTCATCAAGAGTTACTCACTGCCCTCCAACACTTCAAACAGGATAAAGCCCCAGGACCTGACGGTTTCACAGTGGAATTTTACTTGCATTTCTTGAAACTTCCTATACCAAAACTACACACCCTTATAGGCACATTTCTCACCCTAGGTAAATCTTCTGGCTCCTTCTCTGACGCTCATATTTGCTTAATTCCTAAGGAAGGGAAGAACTCTAGACATTGTAAAAATTATAGACCCATTTCTTTAGTTAATATTGACTATAAGATTTTTGCCAAATCTCTTGCAATGAGACTGGACCATCTGTTGCCCGACCTATTGGGGGTCGAACAATCAGGTTTTGTTAAGGGGCGCTTTATAACTTGTAACACTAGACTCCTATTTAATGTCTTATCAAAGTCCTCACGGTTACAACACTCTCTTTGCAGCAATTGCATTGGACGCTGAGAAAGCGTTTGATAGGGTCGAACGGACCTATCTTTTCGCAGCCCTCCACTGGTTTGGCTTTGGTCCTAAATGTATTTCTTTGATTTCCCTCCTCTATTCCAATCCGCGGGCCGCTGTTTGTGCAAATGGCTTAATCTCCTACTATTTTAGTTTGGGTAGGGGTGTCCATCAAGGTTGTCCTCTGTCTCCGTTCCTTTTCAATCTCGATCTAGAGCCCTTTCTTTCTAAACTCTGCCAGCATCCCAATATCCATGGTTTCCAATCTTTGCAGTTGCATATCAAACTGGCTGCGTATGCTGATGATATTTCAATTTTCGTTTCCAACCCTTCCAAATCTCTACCTGATTTTTTAAATGAGGTTCATAAGTATTCTCTAATTTCAGGTTATAAAATTAATAATGACAAATGTGAAATTTTGCCCTTGACGGAGTTTACTTTCAAACCCGACTTTAGCGTCTCCAACTTTACTTGGAACGCCTCACACATTAAATACTTAGGTATGCATTTTACTCCCTCAATTCCAGACACTGTTTCTTTGTGTCTAAATCAATGTATACAAAAAATAACGGATTTGACATCCAGATGGCACCCCCTCTATCTCTCCTGGTGGGGTCATCTTGATACAATTAAGATGATGTTGTCCCCTATAATTCTTTATACGATCTCCAACATTCCGGTACACATTCCCTTCAAATTTTTTAAGAAGATTAATTTTATCCTCTCCTCATTTCTTTGGAACGGTAAGAAACCCCGGATGTCTCTTAGTAGACTCATACGCCCTAAGCTGGAAGGGGGGGTTAACTTCCCGGACTTTCCAGCCTACCAGAAAGCCTTTCTCCTACGACAAGCTTCTTTCTGGTTACAGGATTCTGGTGACCCCTGTCCTCTCTGGGTCACGATTGAACGTCTTTCACTTTCGCCGTTCTCCTTTGCTGAATATTTATCTTTCTCTCGCAAACCATCCTAGTTGTCGTCCCCCCTGCACAAATTCACCATCAAATTGCTTCTATCCTCTATCCTCCCATCGTCACAGTGGCCGATTTTCTCAATTCTACTATTTGGCATAATTTACATATTCTAATCAACGGTAAACCTTTCTCTTGGAAGTCGTGGAGACAACAGGGTTTAGTATGGGTTTCTCAATTATTTTCTCAATCCACATTCCTATCCTTCTCTACCCTTCGTCAGTCCATTCACTTGCCTTTATCCTTCGCTCGGAAATATCTTTTGCTTAAAGAGGCTGTACTATCCACATATACCCGACTCTCACCCTGTACTTCCCTTCTACCTCCTACCCCTGCCTCAAAACTCCATTCTTTCCTGCGAACCGTGTTTCAAGCCTCTGCCATCTACAAATACTTATACAACGTGGAGCTCACCAGGTCTAAAACTAAAGTACAAGAACAATGGGAATGTGACTTTGCCACGTCCTGGCCGGTGTCCTTATGGACCAAGATTTGGACTAAGATTCGCAAATCTTCCAGGGCAGCCAACCTGACACAATCATTGTTCTTCATTTACAATAGACTTCTCCTCACACCATTTGACCTCAACAAGAGCTTTCCTGCTACCCCTGATTTACGTTGGTCCTGTTCCTCTCCTCACGCTAATTTATTTCACATGCTTTTTTCCTGCAACTTTTTTTCTTACACTCACATCTTTCTAGGTAGACTTTCCTCCTGTTGGGAGGACATCTCACTCAATGTTCGAATTGTTGACTTGTTACTAGCTGTTGCGTTTCGGCAGATTACAGTTAACTGGAAGGACTTTTCCAATATTTCCTTCAAAGCATGGTGGTATAATGTGTGTCATAACCATAGACTTGATACTGCTTTTGTTTTCCCTATCAATATTGCAGCAAAACGTGCAGAATTGTGGCTCCCAATTACGCTTTATCTTGATGCTTGTGCCCAATGTTCCTTTCACCTGCAACCTACCCAACAAGAAGTCCCCAAACCACCTTGATCACCCTAGCTGTTCCTCATTCTCCATTATCTTATTCCATTTCCTTACTCCTGCAATGCTATATAGTTACAACCCTTGTACGATTTCTGTTTAGCTTTACAACCCGCTTGTCCTTTTAAAATTGTTATTTTTATGATGTGTTTCATGTTTGATTTCACTTACCTATTTAGTGTTTACTTTTGACCTGTTTATGCACCTTGTATTGACACCTTACTTTTGTTCAATAAAATCTTCTTGAACTCAAAAAAGAGATTGGTGTTTGGACAAAATGTTCACCCACGGCCGGTAGTAGGTGTAACTGCAGGGCGGTGATGTGGGGAGGGGGAGGGGCAGGGTGGGGGGTAGTAATGTATGGATTACGGACTTTAACAGGTAAGTAAACATATAAATAAATAAAACTAATTTCGTTGAGCGCACTGCATCGCATTTGGTGATGCAGTGCACACAACAAAATTCGTTTTATTTATTTATATGTTTACTTACCTGTTAAAGTCCGTAATCCATACATTACTACCCCCCGCCCCTCCCCCACCACACGTCACCGCCCTGCAGTTACACCTACTACCCGCCGCGGCTGAAACTGTTGTTACACAGACTGTTTGATCTATTGATGGCTTCTCCCTTTTCTGTAAGAGGGCGTATCGATGAGTCCACCAGGCTCTCTTCATGGCATTTTTTAAAATAGTTTTCTTGGGTATTCCCGGTCTTTCAATCTGTCAACCAAATTGTTAGCATGTATGGTGTATTCATCTTTAAAGGAACAATTTTGTTTAATCCGTGAAAATTGACTGTAGGGTAAATTGTCCCGTAAACTTCGTGGGTGGTGACTTGTAGAGTGAAGTGCCTTATTCGTGTCGGTCGTTTTTTTATGAAGAGTAGTTGCCAAACTTCCATCAGAGACATATACTTCAACAACCAAAAATATTATCCTTTGGGAGCATGATTCAAACTAAATTTCATGTCTGCTGTTCTTGCATTGAGCCAACCGTGAAACTGAAGCAAATGACCTATATTTCCAGTCCATACCATGAATATGTCATCTATATAGCGAACCCAATTTGAAATATGTTGAACAAATGGGTTGGTATTGTAAATATATTTCTCTTCAATTTGGCCATACATAGCCCTGCCAGCTCCAGGCGAAAGGGCATCACATAACTGTCCCTTTTGTCTGAAAATAGGAGTCACTACCAAATTTAAAATAGTTATTTTGAAGTGCGAAGTTGGCCAATCGCATAATGCAATCTGTAGGGACTCCAGTTGGTTTAGATCTTTTCTCCAAAAAGGTTTCAATCACCGATAGCCCATCTTCCTGTGGTATCTGACTGTATAAAGACACCACGTCTAATGTGACTGATATGTGTGCTCCTGTATCTAAGTCCATTGATTCGACCTTGTTTATAAAACCTGTTTTGTCTCAAAGGTATGAAGGTACGTCTTCCATAAACGGTTTCAAAAAGAAGTCCACGTACTTGGATATTACCTCCATGACTGATTCGCACCCGGACACGATTGGTCTCCCTGGTGGATGGGTTTCATTTTTATGTACTTTGCAGAGGATGTACAATAATGGGATTCTTAGGTGATTCTTATTTAGAAACTCAAATTATTTTTGACCCACAATTCCTTGATCGTGTCCATCTTTTAGGATTGCCATTAGTTCTCCTTGTATTTCTGCCATTGGATCTTTATCGATTTTGTGATAGCTTTCTTCTCAATTGTTTGACACCCTCAAAAATATAGTCTGGGGTGCTCCATACAACTATGGAGCCACCTTTGTCGCCTTGTTTAATAATTATTGACGGATCATTTTTTAAACTAGTGATCACCTCTTTTTCTGTTTTAAAAATTTCTTCTTCTTTTCCATATTTGTAATGGCAGAGAGGACCGTCCTTTCAAACGCAATTACTTCTTTTGGTATTTTACTAGAATGTGGACAGAATATCGACTTATTTCTAAGTCCTGTAGCTTCTGTATTCATAGGAATTATGTTTTCCAAGAAATACGTTTTTTAATGGAGATTTCTGAAAAATGCAATGACCTCGGATTTCATCTTTACAAAATCGGTGTTTTTTGTGGGAACAAAAGACAAGCCCTTCCTTAAAATACTCTCTTCTGCTTCAGTCAGAGGACGAATAGACAAAATATAGATGGGGACGGAGCTAGGTTTTGTGGTACTGCTGCATCTCCCATGCCTGGTTGGTGTACCTGTTTCTTCCTCATGGCCTCTGTTGGCCTCTGCCTAAAAAAGGCACTATTTGCTGTTGTTGATTGTTCCCATGATGATTGGTGTTGAAACGTCCTTCACTGGTATTCGCTTCACCTCCTGAAGATTAATATGTGTCCAAAAGGATATTAATGTATTCCTTGACCTCCCTTGGTAGTCTGGGAGATATCTCTGTGACTCAGGATGGGAATAGAAATCTTTTTGTAAATAGGGGTAAGTATTTTCCAAAGAGACATTCTTCATGTCCTTTTCAAATTTAATTCCTTTTTGATTCATAGTAAAATCTTTAACTTCAGATATTTCTTTTTCAACTCTGGAAAGTAATTCGTTTTAGCATCCATTAGTGACTGGTTGTCTTTTATTTCTTGTTCTAAGGTGCAATTTCCGCTAGCTGTTGTTGTGAAATCCGTTGTGCAGTCTCCACCATTAGGACTATCAGAGCTCTCCTGCATTTATTTTCAATGCAGCTGTAGCCTTTACTATAAGGTTTGGAGATGGAGGTTTGACTTTCATACGATGTAAATATCTGTATGAGGCAATCGGATAACACAGGAACTGAATTTATGTCACAGGAATCCAAGGTTGCAGATCCTCATTTTGAATGAATTGCTTTCTATCTCCAGTTTTGCATATCCCTGTATGTAAGTGCAATTGTTTTTAAGACACTTATTTTTTGTATGTGATGAGGATGAAAAAAAAAACAGCTTTGGACCTGTACAACAATATTATAATTTCTAAAGGATAGCCTGAGGTTTGCCATACACAGCCATGCAAACCTAATTACCACACATATTAAACCACTCATGACATGTTGTATGCAGTGGTAGCTACTTCAGGACAGGCGTAGCGGGCGGGGCAGGGGGAAATAAAAATAAAGATCACTTACCTGTTCACGTGGCACGCTTCATGTCATTTTCTGTTCTTTCTTGCTCCCAGAAGCAGGAAGCACCCAGGCTCTCCTAAGCCAATCACAGTGCTGCTGTCACGATGACGTACAAAAGAGTGTGGTAATGGACGGAGCATCTGAACCAATCAAACACTCACACCCAGTCAAAAGATCTGAGTTTAATCCATCACCATTCTTTGGCCCACTCTGCCACCCCAGTTCAGACATGGCTATATGCAAATCAGTCTGACCCTGTGCCTCATGGGAACAGTCCACCCCGAACTGCCAAGCCATGCCTTCCCTGGACCGGAAACAAGCTTCCAAGGACCGATTTCTGGCATTGCAGCCGTCTTCAGCCCGGCTTGCTTGAATCCAGTGGCAAAGTGAGCAAGGGACTCACGTCTGAGCATACCCTGCCACACTTATGGCGGCCAGAAGCGGTACAAAAGAGGGTGGTAATGGACGGAGCATCTTAACCACTCAAACACTCACACCCAGTCAAAAGATCTGGGTTTAATCCATCACCGTTCTTTAGCCCACTCTGCCACCCCAGTTCAGACATGGCTATATGCAAATCAGTCTGACCCTGTGCCTCATGGGAACAGTCCAGCCCAAACTGCCAAGCCATGGGGTCAGGATATCAGCATATATCAACATATATAAAGCACATTTATTTTTTTTGTTAAAAAATGACCAATAATTATATTGAAATATATATTTCAATAATTCACATAGTGCAATGTTTAATAAAAGTGATAGTCATACAAAATGTAATAAAGGTCTAATAAACATGTATTTGGAGTCTTTTTTAGAATTGTTTTAAACTAAATAAAAGTGCAGCCATAGAATGTACAACAAGTATGCTCTGCACTCTCTGGGGCTCCCCCCGCAGCCCCGCACTGGCCTGCGTTGTGGGTGCCTCAGGGAGGTACCATAGCACCCATTTTACAATTAAAAAAATGATTGGCTCCCCCCATGGAGCTGGCTGAGGCTGCAGAGACCTTGGGGCTTCTCCATGGCCTCCAACAAAAATGGAGCTATGGGAGCCTCGGGCGGGCATTGGGACTCCACTTAATTAAAAAATACTGGCTCCTGCCAGCACTCATGATGGGTACCTGCTGAGAGCTGGCTAGTGGTGAGGTGGTCCTGGGGCTCCAGGGTGAGCAACAGGACGTCCACCAAAAAATATAAAAAGTAAAAGTGAATAATAAATGAGTAGCTACAGCTGCTCATTTATTCTTCAATTCTTGGGCAATGTGTGCCCAATAATGCCCTCGATCTTTTTTATAGTAATTTCTTTGGTGGTGCCTCTAGAAGAAACAGGTCACCACAAAGCATTTTCTCAATGGTGCAGGGAGCTGCAGGGAGTGCAGCAACCCCCGCAACATTAAAAAAACTGTAAGTTTCCAGGGTCATTAAAACCATGTCCCCAGGATAGCAAACGATATTTATTAAAACCACTACAAGTTGGAGCTGTATGTTTTTCAGCTGAATTGTGGGGAGCTCTTGTGGAGGGTTCGGTCTTTGCACTCTGTACCTTGAAAAATGTAAAAAAAATGACTTAGACATGTTAATGTTTTTTTTTAAAAAAGGCCTTATTTAAACTAAGAGCATCACTGTTATTTAAAATTGTGTGAATTTATGAAATATACATTTGATTATAGGCACAGGTGACTTTTTGACAAAACCTGTAGGTCTGCCATACTTAAAATGACATCCTTTATATTGTTATACATAGTCATCTGTGTAACCCCATGCCGTGCAGGCCAAACCCTGCGCCTACCCTAAACCTTTCACGCTGAAGGCCATATGCGACAGGGGTCTAGAGACAAACGCTATACTCTGCGGGGGCATGGGTGCCCAGAGGTTGTTGGATGCAGGGTCTGACTATAGGCAAGGCCCCGCGCCCACTCACACAGCGTGTATGGAGATGAACATCTTACTTTGCATTAAAAATAATTTGCAATTTACAGATGCCTTTCACTATGCGCATTACATTAAGGATGTGTGGAAGTTTTCTGATGACATAGGAGAGATACATCTATTTCTTAATTGGGAAAATAATCTTAGCAACTGAAAAAGAAAGTAATTATGCTACAAGAAGACATCAATTTAGCCTGATAATCTTGTCTCAATTATTGTTGGATATATGAGTTGATGGAATGTAAATATATTTTCCATTGTTTGAACAGTTTTAAATTGCATACATTAGGAATAATGATCGGTGTGAAGTAATACATGTATAGTCAGGTGAGGTTACTTCTTCAGCGTAACTTACATGTTTAACCATAGTCTATTGTAACCACTGAATAAACTGTAATTTTATTTACAAAGTCACACTGCTGCAATGGCCATTGGCTTTTCTATGCCAAAGGCAGCAATGTTGGCACACTTTTGTAAAAATACAGCATGCTGCTAATTGGGCCTGTGTGTCTGGAGGGAGTGGGCTCTCCATGAAGAGCACCGCGGAGAATGCAGGCTGTGTTTAGTAGGGGTTTGCTGTCCTATCGAGACTTGGATCCCTGGAGGGAGGGAGCTGTATTAAATATCTGCCCACTATCCCAGACTGTACACAGTAGGGGCGTGCCCATCTAATGGGGCTTAGGTCTCTGGAGGGTGTGGACTCTACAAGCACTTTGCACACTGAGCACACACTGTGCTTAGTAGCAACTTGCCCATGCAATAGGGCTTCATAATGTATTGAGAATTAACTCTCTTTACACATGTTTTAATTTGTTTGGGTGTCTCCTGGTCACAAGGTACTCCCGCAGGACTATGATGACATTTAAATTGCTTTTTTTTAATTTAAATGTTGGCACCAGGATGGGCTAGGAGTTCCGGGTTTCTCTACCCTGTTATGTACTTTTTCGTTTTACTTTCCAGGTCTCAAAGATCGAGTCCCTGAGTCCTGTAAAGGTGGTTGCAACATTTTTCTTCTTGAGGTGACCGTCAATCAGGTTTTCGGTCAAATGGAACTCCCACAGCACCAGCCAATCAGAGTTCTTTTTTTCTTGTTCTTTCCAGCAAGACTCCAGCATGACTTCATGGGAGTCTTGCAGTAAGAGATATTATCAATCTTCAACCTTATGGCCACATGCATTAAGCTTTTTTCCAGTCACAAACAGGCCGATTCACAGAATCGGCCTGTTTCGCAACCGGAAAATGCCCTTTTCTGATGCATGAAAACATTTCCATTTGCAAATTAGGTAATCACAATTTGCGATTCCATAAAGGCGATGCATCAAGCCTTCCCTAAATGCAAACTGTGCATTTAGAAAACGCTATTTACCATCAACTTCAAGTTAATGGGAATTTGCTCAAAAGTGCATTGTTCAAATTGACATCTGAAACACACACATGCCCTAGGGCATGTGTGTGCGCCACATGTGCACACTTACCTTTTTGGGGGAAGCATCAGGGGGGGCTTAGGCCCCCTGGCACCCTTGGAATTGCATTCACAGTTTGTGATTACCAATTTGGTCATTGCAATTTGCAAATGCATTGCCATTCATTCCTATGGGCCTATAGGCCCATAGAAATAAATTAAGTGACATTACCTAATAGCGATTTGCATTTTGCGACTCGCTAATAGGTAATGTTAAGTAATCACAATTTATTTTGCAATTCCTACATGCATAAGGATTTGCGATTCCTAAATAGAGATTCCTTAAAAATCACTATTTAGGAATCACAAATCCTACTTATGATGAATTCTGATCATCTGTCCGTTTGCGACCGGTTTTTCTTTTGATGCATATGCCTGTTAGCTTTCTGGCACATTTGGTGTAATTGTGTTTAGTAGTTTTTCTGTATCAGTGTCTAATTTTCTCTATGGAAATTGCCTGGGGATTAAGCATTTTGGGATCACCCTTTTTCCCTGCCCTCGCTTGACAGATCATCCCGAAACTTTACAGGAGGCAGCTGAGGTTGATGACCTTCTTTTTGGAAAAATTTGTGAAGATTTGTCCAATAGTTTAAAAGTTATTAGCGAGAAAAAAACACTCTTCTGATGGAAAGTCTGGCCTAACTATAACTACACAATGGTGACCATATTCCTTTATTATCTTTTTTTTGTATGAGGAGGGGTCACGACTCACGAGAGGCAAAGCTTCAGTTGCTCATGAAGTTCCTCCTCTCCCTCAGCAATGATAATAAACAGGCTATTAGGGTTCGGCGTATATGCATTGGGATTTTTTCATGTATCTTTTTTTAAATATGATAACTCAGTCAGTCATTTTGCTTTATTTCGATAAAAACATATCTTAAAAGCAGTAATACACCAATTAAAAAGCAATATTATTAAAAAGGACGAGACATAGTAAATATACCCTAATGACTATATAACAAAATTGATTAAAATCTTCATGATAAGGAATTTTTTTTAATGACATTAAGAAGATGTATAGAACATAAGAAAGAGAAAGTGCAATTCACGAGGTACAGATAGCTCATAGCAACGTCAATGCTTGGGGATTGGCTTTAAGGGTTCTCGATCTAATGTTCCAAGCCCAACTCAGGTATTTGGCCAAACCACACACATACAGGGCTCGTGCGTCAGATCTTAGAATGCGCAACGCCACAAAGTGGCTACGAGTACCCAACTCCCTGCAGAGTGTTTCAGCCAACGTTCCCTTGGCACTTTATAAGCTGGACAGGCGAACATAACATGCCCTATTGACTCGCAATTTGCCACACAGTTCGGGCAGGAGGCTGGTGTCTGGTAGGGAGCCTTCCAGCAAGCGGTCATTTCAGGAGTAAGGAGCGAACCAACCCTGAACTCGAAAAACAGTGCTCTGTCATACGGTTTTTAGATTATATCTAGGTATGGTTCGTAGTAAGTAGAGTGCTTATGTTGCATAAACTCCTCAGATAACCTGCCTAATTTCGGATCGAGGAAACCCTTGGTACAGACCCAGGACCAATAGGCCTTCTTGAGTTCTGCCTTTGGTGGAGCAGTTCTATTCGTCCACGCCTCTAGGAGGTCAAGGTCACATAGCAGTGCTTTTATATCCTTTAGCCATTTAATTCTATGCCATCCTTCCATATTCATTATCTCGCTTAGCCCCATTGCATACTTTGCAAGTTCTGGAGTCCACCGTAGGCGGGTCCACAACAGGAGGGGGCGCAGTCTGGCTAAATCTCTAAATGAATGGCACCCCAAGTCCTGCAGCAGGGGCCTAGTGGGTGTCCTCATGGGCAACATCATGAGATCTTTTAGAAATTTGTTTTCTGATCTTACTATTTGATCTGCGCTGGAGAAGTCCCAAAGTTCAGCACCATAAAGGGCTGAACTCACTCCTCTAGCCTTACATATGTCAATTGCGGGAGCGATGGGTCTGCTTGTTGAAGTGCGGTGGTCTTTAAATATTGCCCCCGCTACCCTTTTGTGGCTGAGAAGCATTTTTTGTATGTGGGTGCTCCAAAGCATTGAGTCAGAAATGCGAATGCCCAAGTAATCAAACGTGGTGACCCTCTCTAGTGGGACAGAGTTTAGTATGGGTGGAGTCCTGAGATTTTTTGGGGGATTCAACACCAGATACTTTGTCTACTCAGAGTTGATAACCAGGCCTCTATTGTCGCAGAACCACTAGAAATTATCCAGCAGACTCTGCAAGCCCTTTGGGGTTTTGGAAATAAGGAGGGTATCATCGGCGAACAGGAGGGTAGGGATTTTTTCGCCCGCCAAGGCTGGTGCGTCAGATGGTATTCGCTGTAGGTGCTCCACCACCCCGTTCACATACAAAGAGAATAGGGTGGGAGCCAATACACAGGCCTGGTGGACACCCCTGTTCACGATATTCTAGCCGTCTTCTGTCCTTGAGGGCCCCATCTAACTTGGGCGTAGTTGCCTTCATGAAGACGCACCAACAAATTTAAAATATACTTTGGGACCCCCTGTTCAGCCAATACCTGCCACAGGCGCCCCCGGGGGACTAGGTCAAAAGCAGTCTTTAGGTCTATAAATGCGAGGTAGAGACTGTCTTTGCCTATCTGGACCACCTGCCAGTATAGGTGAACCAATCTGAACACCTGCTCGATTGTCCAGGTGCCAGCCCTAAAACCTGCTTGGTAGTCGGAGAGGATATTGTTTTCGTCTGCCCATTCCAGGATCCACTCCAACACCACCCTCCCAACAACCTTTTGCACTGAGGCAATCAGGCTTATTGGGCGATAGTTAGCAGTGTCGTCCCTAGCACCCTTTTTATATATGGGGACGACCTCTGCTCCTTTCCAGGAATCTGGAATCGGGGAGCCGTTGTCAATGGCATTAATTAAGATCGAAATAAATTTCACCCATTTTGCAGGGTCTGTCCGAAGGAGGTCCCCGGGGATGCCATCTGGACTAAGGGTGGGCGGCCAGCTACGCTCCGTGCACGGAGTGCACGGAGTGCCGTCTCCTACGCATTTTGCGTAGCGGGCGTAGCCAGGCGGCACTACGCGCGCTCCGCAGACGGAGCGTAGCCGGCCGCCACCCGCCTCCCTCCCGCCCTCCCTAAATACATGAATAAAAGTATGAAAAGCTATTAAAAACACTTACCTTGTCTGCCGCGTCCCCGGGGCTCCCTCTCGCCGTCCCGCGATTCTCGCCGCCATTTCGGGTCCTAATGCGCATGCGCGGGCGGCCGCGCATGCGCATTTCTCATGAGGAATGCGCATGCGCGGCCGCCCGCGCATGCGCATTAGTATCCGGGTCGGTGGCGGCGCGAATCGCGGGACGGCGAGAGGGAGCCCCAGGGACGCGGCAGACAAGGTAAGTGTTTTTAATAGCTTTTTATACTTTTATTCATGTATTTAGGGAGGGCGGGAGGGAGGCGGGCGGCGCGGAGTGGGGCTACACGGAGTGCGCGGGTGGGCGTAGTTATGTGCCCACTTCGCGTAGCTCCGCGGAGCCCCACTCCGCACACTACGCCCAGGGTTAATCTGGACCCGCTGCCTTTGTTGGCACTATACGCCGTATGGCAGTTTCCACTTCCGAATTAGAAAAAGGATAGCTGTTTAAGTTCCCCGGGCCTAATCTGGAGTCAGTTGGTATACCTTCCCCTGGGACATCCTCAGAGTTAGGATAGAGATTCAGGAAGTGGTCATACTAGTGTTGGGGTTAAAGGGGGCCTGGTTCCTTCTGTCTAGTTCCCCGTTAGCGATTTTTCTTAAAAGTGCCAAGTGCATATGCGAATTTATGACGCTCCCTAGAGCTCGCTTTAAAAGGGGGCTGCCAACAGGAAACAGGTGCTTGGTTTCTTTATTGGTCCCTTGCCGTGTGTTTCCTGTTCCTGTGGTTCTACCTTGTTTCCCTTCCTTCGAGCTCCGTTCCAGCGGTCTTTTCTAGTGCTGGGTTTTGTTCCCCTTTTTCCCCTGCTCCCTTGTTTTCCTATTCCCTTGGGCATTTCAGAACCCTTTATTGGGGACCTGTTTTTGATCTTCGGTGACGTTCTGGGATTCGCGGCTGCGTTTCCTTTGAGTTTTAACGTCCCGTTATTATCCCTTTTTTGTATCCAAACCATCTTGTTATACGCTGTGTTTGGGTGGTTTCGCGAAGGAGCTGAATAACGGCCATTTTTGTGCTACCTTCGTGTTCTTTTTTAGATTCCAGGGGTTTTTTGGGTGTCTTTCGTATTCCCTTTGATACCATTTTTCCCCTGTCCTTTTTTTGTCCTAAGAATTGTGAATTCCACCCCCTTTGTCATTCTCGGTGTTTCCCGAGGGGGCGTGGTTGGTCTGGGGTTACTCAAGAAACAACCAATACGATTGCAGTGGAAGAATTCCTGTTTCGTATCAAGCCACTCCCGTTTGTTATCTGGGGTAAGCAGGGAGGTTGGTGGTTCGTGTGTGTACTTGGCACTGGTAATAGTAGTAGGGGTGTGTTTAATCTTGTCTCCTTCTTTCATTTTAGCGTTCTCGTCTGTGTCAAGCTGTCAGCTGCCAAGAAGCCAGAGGAGACGAGTTGTGTTCCCCAAGACCTTGGGTTCCCTTGTTTTGTTACCCACCTTCTCCCGGTGTTGTGTTCTCCACCATCCGTTTTGATTGCGGGTGTTGGGGGTCACGGTGAGGGTAGAGGATTGGGACGTTCTTCACTCCTGCGGTGTTGGGCCGGTCGGCAACGGAACAACCAGATGCGGCTTGGGATGTTGCTGGTTATTGAGTCACTATCAGGTTGTGTCTTGGATCTAATAAGGTCCCAGAAATGACTAGGATCCTTCTCCAGACTGGCTATTCATAAGTTTTGCCAGTGCTGCTCTTCCCACTCTTTCTTAGCTTTAATTAGTGCCTCTTTATAGACCCTTCTTGCCAGCCGGATCGTGGAGAGAGATTTGCTTTTAACTGCCGCCACCAGGGCGTTTTTTTAAAGTCTACAATCTTTTGTATACCAGGCGTCATTGCCATTGGGCTTCTTGCGTGTTGGGCGGGGACCTGCTCTAGTGGTTATACAATAAAAGTTACGCAGCGTGCTAATAGTTTTCCCATAAATCTTAGGGATTTTTTCGGTGGAATCAGAGTCTGTTAAAACTGCGTTCAGGTCGCCCAAAGCCTCTACTCCAGTTTCATTAATACCACTTCATTTTTTCTCATCCAGGAGGACTCTGTGCCATTTCAGATACTTATTACAATTAGCAGGGATTACTTCTCTTGTTGGCATTATAAATTCTGGGCCACAATGATCAAAATTGGGTAACCATGAAGATTTTAAAATTAGGGGTAGGTGTTTATGGTCACTGTTGACTGTTGGAGTTATAGCCATATCTATTAGGTGCTGCCTTAATTTGTAATTCAAGAAGATGTAATCAATTTGTGAGGAGTTACCTACCCTATTATAGGTGTGTGCCCCTTTTGGGTCAGACAGTGTCCTACCATTGGTTGCCCTTGGCCCATATTCTACGGCTAGAGAGTTCAATTGGGCAGCCAGTTTGGTCCATCTTTTCATCGGTGGAATACTCAGCGGGGGGATTCCTTGCTTTGCATCATCCTCTTCAGTACTTAGCACATCCTCGGCAGCGAGAGGCTCGAAAGTACAATTGAAATTGCCCGCTACCAGGATGTGCGAATCATAGGGGCAATCAGAAAGCTCAGTTTCCAAGAGTGCAACTATGGGAGATTCTGCTCCTCCCTTTGTTCCACGAACATAGATATTAAAGACTTATAGGGTTCTACCTCCTTGGTTCTCTTTAATAGTCAATCTTAACAGATCAGAGGAAATGGAGTGAATCTGCTTCACTGAGCAGTCCAAATATATGCTAATCCATACCAAAAGCCCACCAGAGGGACGCCCTTTCCCTGTTAGCGCCGGTACTGCTGGAACATGGTAAGACACGAAGCCTACTTTGTGGTAACTGACCTGACTCCACGTTTCTTGAAAAATGCAAATAGCAAATCCTTCAATTAAACTATTCCAATCTGGGAGGGGTAGCTTCCTTGAAAGGCCAGCTATGTTCCAACAAAGGATCTTCAGGCTTGCGCTACCCGCTCTAGAAGGCCCCTGCTCATTGGATAGTTCAATCTGCGAGGGATAGATACCACATGGAAATTTACAATACATGGACTTGAAGCTGCCTGCCTAGATTCTAGGGCCTTTAGAGGGAGATGAGAAATTTCAGGTCGAAGTAGTCCAACCTGGTTATATACCCTCTGTTGATCAATAGTGGAAATAGAGACACTATGCATGAGAGGTGGTACAGGGTCACATGTATAGGAAATTAGCGGTTGGGAAGTTCTTATCAGTCAATCGTTGTGATTTAATTGCGACCCTCTTGAGAGCTCGGTGACTTCATCCCTCATTGTTGCATTGCATGCCAATGGTGAGCCTCTAAATTGTATACCCGAAGTACCGGGAGGACAAGTCCTGTATTCTAGAGCCAAAAGCCCCTCTGCCAAATGGGGGGATATCAGTGTAAGCTCAATGGTATGAAATCGCTAAGCTGGATGGGAGTGCCTTGTTGCCTTCACAATGTCCTCTCTTATCAGTGAACGGCAGCCCCTAACGTGTCTGATCCAGTGCGTACCCTTATTGCTCAACGAATCCCCGTTTTCGCGACCCATCACCTTGGGAACATTAACCATAAAAATTGTCTGCTTTGGGGGTAATGGAGAATGGGGAGAGCATCCGACAGAGGGTATACCTGTCGCGGCCGTATTATGTGGATGTACCTGGAATGTAGAGAAGGGTCGCGCAGGTGGAGCGCAAAATTGCTTCCCACGCTGCGCTGGTATTGCAGACTCGCTGGGCGGTCCTGGCATATGGGTTGGAATAATACTCAGTGGTTGGTTAGGTACTAGGCGTGGCCTGATAGCTTGTTTGGGGTTCGTTGGTAGTGAGTTTAAGGACTGCGAAGCGGCTAAGTGAATTTGTGGGATACGTTGTGAAGCTAATACTTCCACTGTGTCTCTTAAGTCTATGACTAGGGCTTTTAGGTCCCTCACCTCTGCTATTAACAAAGTTATAATCAATATCAGATTCGGGGTCCCAGTGTTTAGGTCCAATTCGCCCTCTATTCGGGTTCCAGTTGGGACTTCCGACTGACCATAAGTTGTCAAATTAGTGTCGGTAGCTGATTCATCAACCAGAGCCGCAAACCTATTGGAGCACACTATAACAGTAGGCTCCAATGGCTGGGATGGTCTCCGAGAGGGCGAGCTAATATCAGGAGGAGGGCTGGGCTGTTTATTGCTTAAACCCGACAATTTGCGGAACATCTCGGGTATGTGTAAAGGGGCTGGGTTAGGGGATTTGACAGGTTCATCCGTCTGTATTGCATTCATTTCTAAGTTTGAAGGTGGCCCTGCTAGCAATAACCTTTCACAATCATCAACAAGCATTTTTACACGGTCCATAACATCATTTTTGGGGGGCTTCTTGTTATTTTTCTTTAATTTCTTTGCTCATCCTAGGACCCTGCGCCAAGTTCGTTCCAGGGCCCCCCCTGCCCCTCCATAGCTTTTCTCTTGCCCATAGCAGTACAACCCAATAAGGGATATGACAAGTCCAAAGGTACTTATTCGTTTGTGAAACAAAAAAAAATGTACCTTTAAGCACAGTCACGCTTTAGTGCAGTTCCCAGTTCAGTTCGCCCCAATGGCTGATGTCAGACGTAAAGGGGGTGGCCCTGCCCTGGCTCTTCCTGGCTATGACGGGCTTGGACGGACCCGCCCTTGGCCCGGCCCACCGATGATTTAATCAGCCTGGCCCCCCTCCGTACGCGAGACCTCGCCGCGCTGCCTGATGGGAAATGTAGTGCTGCAGCCGACGGTCCGCGTCCAACAAGAGGGGAGGTGGAGGCAAAGGGCAGAAGCTGCAGCGGTGCTCGCACGATGGCCCAAGTCCCCAGAAAACACAGGCAGCTCCCCCAGACCGATACACAGCACAAACAGGTAGTAGCACTGGCGGTAGCACTAGCTGACCAGTATGCCAATACACCAGGTACGTCGTGCGCGTCTTAAACAGGTCAGTCAATGCTTTCAGTCCCTTTAGCAGCTCCGTAGTAGCCCTTTAGCAACTCCTTTGGCAATTACTGTAGCCCTTAACTGCCCTTAACTACCACTGTGATATACTGAGATATATATTGGAAGCTAGAAACCATTTTTAGTCGGTTTTCGTGCATCTTCATTTGGCGTAACTAAAACCAAGATGCAAAGGGTTAAATGTGTGCAGTAAGCTACAATCTCATTGAAGAAGCCCCTTAAGCATAATGAGGCTCGTTTCCATTTGTGAAGCAATTGCAATATGCAATCTGAGAGACTGACACTTATGTAGAATATTCAAATAGGGTTCGGCATGCACCTTTGTGCAGGGAAAAAAGATTAAGGAGTTTTAAAAAAAGATATGGGAATCCATTCTGTAGTTATTGAGGTACTCTCAGCAATGATAACAAACAGGTTCTTCGTATATGGGTAATGCCATGGGATATTTTTTCATATATCTTTTTTTAAATAAGATACCTAAAACCAAGATGCAAAGGGTTACATTTGTGCAGTAAGTTACAATCTCATTGAAGAAGTCCCTTAAGCATAATGGGACTTGTTTCTATTTGTGAAGCAATTGAATTATGCAATCTGAGACACAGTGGACTATGAGTTTCTCATGTCAAAATCGCTCTACATTTTGCGATGCAGGGCGCGCTACGAAATTCATTTTATTTATTAAATTGTTTATTTACCTCCAATTATCCATATTCCGGTTTTTAGCACACCCCACCCTGCCCCTCCTCCGCCCCGCCTTTCTGCCCCACCGGTACTCCCTCCACGGGCCGCAACTGGTCTGGGCATTCCCTTCCCACTCGGGGTGACAAATGCAAAAAGAGAAACTGATGGACAGAATGCAGAACAATGTCATACATTCACCCCAGTACAGCAATCTGGGCCTAAATCCATTGTTTTCTTGCTCACCACGCCATTCCAGTTTGGCCCAGCCTTATGCAAATGAGTCTTGACCCTGCGCTCAATGGGAACAGTCCAGCCCGAACTGCCAGGCCAGGTCCTCCCTGGACTGGAAACAAGCATCCTAGGACCGGTTTCAGGCTTTTAGCCCTCATCAGCCAGGATAGCTTGACTCCAGTGGCATGGAGAGCATGGGATCCAAGTCTGGGCATACCCGTCCCACGGGTTGACAAATGAAAAAAGACCAATTGAATGACAGAATGCAGAACAATGTCATACATTCACCCCAGTACAGAGATCTGGGCCTAAATCCATTGTTTTTTTGCTCACCACGCCATTCCTGTTCGGACCCAGCCATATGCAAATCAGTCTTGACCCTGTCTCCAATGGGAACAGTCCAGCCCGAACTGCCAGGCCAGATCCTCCCTGGACTAGAAACAAGCATCCTAGGACCAGTTTCAGGCTTTCAGCCCTCATCAGCCAGGATTGCTTGACTCCAGTGGCATGGAGAGCACGGTACCCACATCTGGGCATACCCGTCCCACAGGTTGAAAAATGAAAAAAGACCAATTGATGGACAGAATGCAGAACAATGTCATACATTCACCCCAGTACAGAGATCTGGGCCTAGATCCATTGTTTTTTTGCTCACCACGCCATTCCAATTCGGACCCAGCCATATGCAAACCAGTCTTGACACTGTGCCCAATGGGAACAGTCCAGCCCGAACTGCCAGGCCAGATCCTCCCTGGACTAGAAACAAGCATCCTAAGACCGGTTTCTGGCTTTCAGCCCTCATCAGCCAGGATTGCTTGAATTCCTACCTAAAAGGAAACTTGTTATTTTATGGGATAGTTGGTTAATTGAAAATATTGTTTTTTTTTAGGCTGGTTCATTGCTTGTCTTCAAACATAAAGTAACTGCTTGCAAGTGCTGTTTCATATCTGCTTGGGACTTGCAGTTTGGATTTTAACGTTGAAAATTTGGACATAAAATTCTGGTCCTGAAAAGATCATTAGTCAAGTCTGAAAAAGAGTTACAGTCTCCATTTTGCAAAGAATAAAACCTTCCAGATCAAAAGTAAAAAGGATATGGAAAGTAACGTTACAATCCATGGATTTTGTATAGGGACTTGGCCTTCAACTACTGATTCTAAAAGGCTCCATTATTCTCTGATCCTTGCATTACACAATTGGTGGTAATCTACCTCACATAGCTAAGTCTAGATTGTATTTGTAATTCTAATAAGACAAATGTACTAACTTTTTCACACAAGTATTAGTACCAAGAAGCCATGCCGCTCTATAAGTGTTCTGTATAAATGGAACAACAACTATGATTTTAATCATTGCCCTGAAAACCCTGACACTCTTACATGAATTTGACCTCTGGTCATGCCTCCCACTCGAATACATCAGTCGGAAATCTGGTTAATTCCATAACCAAAGCAATATTTACCTCCTGTGCCACTTCTGAGGGATTCTCTCATTACTTGAAACTCATGTAACAATTGTAATCGCAGTGTTTTAATCACATATAGACTAAAGCAATGGCTTGATGGAGGTCTACAAGAAATATCACTAACCAATCCTTCAAAGAGCACAGAGCTTCACCACTGATGCTGTCCTCTATTTGCTTTACAATCCCTCATTAGTTGCTCAACAAACACACAATTGACTTCCAAACTCTGGTGTATAGCACCTTATGTACCGAAACCATTGGCAATCTCTCACAACTATTCCCTCCATATCACCCAGCCAGACACCTACAGGCAATCTCACTCAAATGTCTCACACTGCTGTCTAAGCTGCAACAGTTTGAGGGAAAACTCTACATCATTAAATATATTCCCTCTGAAACGCTCACCACTGTATCAATTCAATTATCTTGACATTAGCTTATTTGAAAAGAAACTGAAGAATCCATGTTTTCTTCCAAATGTTTATTCTTCAATGACTTTAGGTTACAGCCTCCTTGCCTCCCTCTTTTCTTGATGCTCCTGGCACTCTGTAGCATCCTCTTGTCTTCTGAGTGTGTTATAAAAACATGAAGTAAATAAATAAAAATAATCACAAACATAACACAACAACATAACAAAGCAAACTGAAACCATTGGCACTAATACAGCTTCACTGCTTTCTAAAAGCATAACAGCTCTTCACCATCCAGTATGGCCTAAAATACTTTTTTTGTCGTCCCTCCCTCAATATTCTTGTCACCTACTATACTAAGGCCTACTACTAAAGCTTCAACATCTGCACTCCAATTCTACGTACTCCATTGCATCCCCTTACATTTTAGAATAAGGAAGTGGGGTAGATAATATGTAGCATCATTTTTTTAATCCTGAAAAATACTTATCATCAAACCTATGAAACTATTTCTTGGTCTCCCATCTCCAAATTCTGTTTTAAATACTAGATAAACCATTATTGGATATGTATTTTAATGGTTTGTGATCTGTTCAGGTTTTAACGTTTCCTTCACACTAACAACTACTAATTTGTCTTGCTTTCTATGTAATGCTAAAGCCTCCTTTTCTCTGAGTACCTTAATTTAGACCCATGAAACACTTTTTTGTTTCTTCTTTTCTGCAAGATCACTACACCGATGCTGTATGATGTGACATCTATAGCGATATCTCTTGGTGGTTCTTGGTCAAGTCCTTCAAACCTAGGTGTGTTTCTAAAGCATTTGTTCACATGTTGTAACTCCTTTACAAATTGTTCACGTCTCTTTAACTTAATTTTTTTATTTCACACACCTTTATATGGTGACAGGTGCATGAGATGGGGAAGTCCGTAGATAAAAGGATATCCCATTCCATGTCTTCGCTGCGAGGTAGGAGAAGGAGTGACGTCCACATCTGCTATGTTGGATGCAGGATGTGCTGGTTAGAGATAGGGATGCGGAGTGGAGGTGTCTGGTGGGCTGATGGAAAATCAGGAGATGGTTCAAGTAGATGGGTCCACAGTTGTGTAGGGCCTTGTATGCATGGGTCGGGAGCTTTTTTGGGTGTATTTTCTGTTCAGGGAACCAGTTGAGTTTCATGAGCTAGGGGGTGATGTAGGTTCATCTACGGAGATCCAGGACAAGTCTGTATGCGATGGTCTGCAGTCGTAGTCAGATTGAGCTGTGATCCCTGTGTTGAGAGAGTTGCCATAGTCCAGTCAGATGAAGATGAGAACCTGGGTGATAAGAAAGGATGAATTGTTTGTCTTCGGCTCAGGATATGATGTTGAGTCCATGGGTTTTGGCGATGCTGCCCAGAGGTGTCATTTAAGAGTTGAAGAGGGTAGAGCTGAGCGAAAATCCTTGTGGTACTCCACAGTTGATTTCCTTGCTTTCACAGGTTAAGGGAAGAAGGCAAACTTTTTGTGTTCTCCCACTAAGGAAAGAGGCGAGCCATCTGAGAGTGGTTCCTGGATGCCTATGTTGTTCCGTCTTGTGATGAGTTTGTGGTAGGAGACCATATCGATAGTTACTGAGCGGTCTCACAGGATCATAGCAGCAGTCTCTCAGTCAAGTAGGGATTGGGTGTCATCGGAAGCCGCAAAGAGGGCTGTCTCGGTGCTGTTGTTGTTGTGAAATCGAGAATTGGAGGAGTCGAGTAGGAGGTTCTGTTCCAGATATGAGGAGAGTTGTTGGTTGATGGCTTTTTCTAAAACTTTGGCTGCGAGCAGGGATATCGGTCAATAGTTGTTGAGGTCCCTGGGGTCTGCTGATGGTTTCTTTAGTAAGGCATTGTTTTCTGCATGTTTCCAGTCCTTGGTGAAGGTGGGTGTGGCCATTGCGCTGTTGAACAAGGTGGTCAGTTCATGACTGATTTAGCTCTGCCTAGGTTGAAGATGTGTTAAGGGCATGTGTTGAATGGAGGCCCTGAGAAGATTGAGTTCATGATGGAGGTGGCATCCTGTGGGGCAAGTTGGGTCCATTTGGTTAGTCGGATGTCGGTCATGGTAGCGGGGTCAATGTGTTGCTTGAAGAAGTCAGTTTTCTTGGGCTTTGGATTGAAGTTTGGAAGATGTTGGTGATCTTGTCATTGAAGAAGTTTGGAAGGTCGCTGCAGCATTCTTGTGAGGGTGTTGTTTGTTGCAGCTGAAGGGTTGGAGAATTATTTGACAATGTTGTTCTTTACTATTATTGGAGCTCTATTTGATGCATAAAGCTAAGGCCCTTTTCTTCAAATCTCTTAACTGTCTGAGATAGAGGTTGAGGGCTGTCTAGTTGGTGCTCTTGTCTGTTGTGTCCCGACTATCCAGCTGTTTACAGTGTCGATGATCTGTTCTGAGTTCTTCAGTGTACAAGCTAGCCTGCTTGGTGGAACTTTTGTGGGTTTTGTTGCCGATGGGCGCAACACTGTTGACACAGATGGTGATACAATTATTGAAGTTTCTGACATTCTAGTCTAGGTTGTTGGAGGAGATGGGGAGGGTGGTGTTGAGGGCATTGATCCATGTGTCTCTTGAGACTTTCCTCCAGCTGTGGTGGGTTGCACTGGGCAGACAGGGGTTGTAGGTCCGTGAGCTGGTGATGTTGAAGTGAACGATGGAGTGGTCGATCCAGTTGATTTCCATGGTGTGGCTGTACCCGATGAGGTCACTGGAGGTGAAGATGGGGTCTAGCATGTGGCCTGCAGAGTGTGTGTAGTCATAAGGCAATTCAAATAGGAGCATCACGCAGATGTTTTTTTTCTATTAGATGTTTTTTTCCATCCAGGTGTTTTTTTTTAACAATCAATCAATAGGAACCATTGCCATGGCCTGAGGATACCCTTGGTGCAGCTAGGACAGAAACGTGTCAACACACCCACTGAGAAAAAGCAGGTGCTTTTGAATCTAGGAGCTGGAAAAGGCACAAATAAAACATATAAAGTTGGTTGTTTTTCTGAAATATTTGTTTACAACTTGGTTTCTTACAGTTTCAACTTAGAAAACTATACTTTGAAAAACATTTGGTAAACCCCTTATAGACCAATAAATGTGGAATTGGTACATTTTGATGTGAATTCAGCAGGTTTTAAATTGCACACATTGATCCATAGCTGAAGGATTAGTGCTTCGCATCTTTTCTTTGTTCTATGTGTGAACAGAATAAGGGACTATTAACTTTCTTGAGATAAATATTTCAATGTATGTTGGTTCTGAATGACCAATGAAATGTCCCTTTGAAAGTAGTAGGAAAAAAGTCAAAGTGATTTCCGTGTGAGCTTGTGAATTTGTGTTGGAATTGTAACTGTGGTTCAGCCTCCTGTGGGTAAAGGCCTCAACTCCTACCTTTCCGTAGGGTTATTTTTGTATTGCAAAAGTGGGTAGAAACACCCTGGAAAGTTATACCCCATTGGATAAGGAGTGGGCAGGAAATGTTCCCACCCGTAGGCTGGCACTGGGCATGAACATGGCATCCTCAGTACCCCCTTCAGTACACCTCTGAGTCTGTGGAAGACACGAGAAGGACTGCATCTGTTGTTGTACCTATGAGGGGAGACTCCAAGGGCTGGGCCTGCTACCACTGGTAGCCAGGGCTATGAAGTGGACTCCAGTCAGATGACCTCCTGTTAAGCTACAGGGACACAAAAACTGCAGGAGGCCCACCTTCCTGAAGAGCCCAGCTGACCAGTTCCAACTAGACCTGACCTGCCCTGAACCATACTGATGGATTCTCCTGTAGTGAGTCCTGAATTCCCAGGACTTGTCCTTCCGTACTGTTAATGTTATACATCCGTAGTGTTAATAATGGTGATTGTGGTAGTTGTCAGTGTCATGTCAAAGGTTCTTTGGAGCACCAAAACTCATTGATACTTTTCTTTTTTGTGTTGGATTCTCATCCTCATAAAAATGAATTAAACATTGGAATGGTTATCGATAAAAATGATTACATTCTGTGCAGCTGTTCCTACTGTCCAGTTAGGTCATTATAAAACTTCTGCATTTTTGCCACATCCCATTGAGAAAACGCGAAACAGCAAAAACAATAGGGGGGTGAGTGTCATACTTTAGAACTCTAAAAGCTTGTGCACAGAGTTTTTACAAATTGGTATCACCCAGCATTTCCATACGGCCTGGTAAACAGGGCAGTAGAACAAGACATGAGATTCATTTTCAAGGTTGTGTTTGCAAGCTGGACACTCGGTATTCTTATTGGTGTCCCATTTACTAGTAAAAACCCTAAGCGGAAGACTACCCATCCTGAATTGTATATATAGTTTCCTCGCTAGTGATGGGTAGTGATGGGTAGATCAAATCTAAAAAATCTTCCTTTTTATACTCTTCTTTTACTTGAAGAAACTCAATTGTCAGTCTTCCAACTGTGGAACTTGCATGCAGGGACAAAAGATTATGGTGCCTAAAGTGGCGAACCAGATCCGCCCTTCTTAGCGCTGGGCAAGCTACATCAGGTGTTTCCCAGAGCTCGGGTAGGCCAATCTTGATAGTAGTTGCCTTAATGTGGGTTAGCCACAGGATTTTCTTTGTTTTCAGTGCAGCCCAGACCTCCCGGAATTTGTTTTTATAGGAAACTAATTCTGGCACTGACCATAATCTTCTCCAATATGAGAGTGGTCGTAGTGCCACTTCCTCCTCAATGGGGAGTAGCCCAAGATCCATACGAAGGGATACCAGTGGAGAAGCGTGGCTCAGTGGTTAGAGGCGGCAGACCTGGAAGCTGAGATCAGCCGTGGACCAGGGTTCGATTCCCCGCCTCGGCGGGTCTCGGGCTCAAAAATTCCACGGACTCGACAATTCTCGCTCCGGTGCCTACTCGACTCACGGGGTCACACTCTGCGACTCTGGGCAATAGCTTGCTTAATCTCCACTACGGCCCCTCGCGGCGGGATGCCTGGCTTTCACCTTGTGAATACCCTGCCGGGGTATCTCACAGGGGAATACCAGGACGGGTTCCCTAAGCAAGCGCCTTGAGACCCCTGGGTGATTAGTGCGCTATATAAATCGAAACACATTTACATTTACATTTACATACCAACGGAGTACTCATTAGTATGTTCCTCATGAATGTATGTTCTACCTTCATCAGGTTTAAAGGTCTTTGGTGCCCCCACAGTTCCGCCCTGTACAATGGCGCCGCTCTGGCCTGTAATTTATAAATTTCAATAACAGGGGCAGCTGGTTTGAACTCAGACACTCTGTGCATTTTCTGAATCCCCCCGCCACTTGGTTTAATTTAAGAGCAGCCTTTGCTTGCTGAGTATCCCATTCCAGATGTTCTGCGAGGGTAATACCCAAATACTCAAAGGTCTTTACTCTCTCCAATGGAATTCCGTCCAAAAATGGGTTTGGGCGTTTCTGCCTAGGAGGATTAAAGATCATAAACTTAGTTTTAGCTAAATTTATCTCCAGACCCCTCTGAGCACAGAAATTGGCAAAGCCGTCCAAGGTCCGTTGGATGCCCGTTGATGTCTTGGACAACAAGTGTCGTGCGCGAACATCAAGGCGGGCACCCGATCTGTAACTAGCCTCGGGGCATCCGTGTCCTTGACTCAAAGTAAGTGGTCTATAAGGCCATTAATATATAGGCAAAACAGGGTGGGGGCCAGGACTAAGCATGAGCGTCAAATGCGCTCCGCTCGCGGATTTCGCGGATTTTCGGTAAATCCGCAATCCGCGAACTCCCGCGAATGTACCGAAAATCCGCGAATACGCGAGCGGCAGATTCGGGGGGCAAAAGTTCAAGCCTTCAAGCTTGAAGTTGTAACTATTTTAGGATGGCGCCGGCAAGCTGCCAGCGCCATCCTAAAATAGTTACTAAGTCAGCTAAGTTAGCTTCAACAGGAAGCACTAATAGATAAAATAAAGCAGGTGCTCGAGCACCTGCTTTATTTTATCTATTAGTGCTTCCTGATCGGTCTCTGACCTTTTATACACACAAGAGGCATGGACTCGCATGGAATCCCCGCACGTTTGGTCCCGCTCACACACTCGCGGTGTGCACCGTCTTCCCGCCATTTACCCACTATGATGGACAGTTGAAGCTCAAATTCAGTGATGCATAAATCAGCCCAAAAACAATCATGAGCATTGTCGAGGCTGGGCAGGTGTGCTTTCTTCCCAAATCTACCATCGAAAATCAGCTGTGATGCTGGATAGAGGCCTTTGCATCCTTGACTTTCACGAGCGCAATCCCCTGGCTGTTCCTGTGACCAGGAGCTTCTTTCTCTTTATCTGCTGCTCTGATCGGTCTCTGACCTTTTATACACACCAGAGGCATGTGTGCTCGCATGGAAGCCCCGCACGTTTGGCCCCGCCCACACACTTGCGGTGTGCACCATCTTCCCGCCATTTACCCACTATGATGGACAGTTGAAGCTCAAATTCAGTGATGCATAAATCAGCCCAAAAACAATTGTGAGCATTGTCGAGGCTGGGCAGGTGTGCTTTCTTCCCAAATCTACCGTCGAAAATCAGCTGTGATGCTGGATAGAGGCCTTTGCATCCTTGACTTTCACGAGCACAATCCCCTGGCTGTTCCTGTGACCAGGAGCTTCTTTCTCTTCATCTGCTGCTCTGATCGGTCTCTGACCTTTTATACACACAAGAGGCATGGACTCGCATGGAATCCCCGCACGTTTGGCCCCGCCCACACACTTGCGGTGTGAACCGTCTTCCCGCAATTTACCCACTATGATGGACAGTTGAAGCTCAAATTCAGTGATGCATAAATCAGCCCAAAAACAATCGTGAGCATTGTCGAGGCTGGGCAGGTGTGCTTTCTTCCCAAATCTACCGTCGAAAATCAGCTGTGATGCTGGATAGAGGCCTTTGCATCCTTGACTTTCACGAGCGCAATCCGCAAATCCGCAAATCCGCAAATCTGCGGATTTTGCGGATCAACAATCCGCAAATCCGCAAATCCGCAAAATTCGCGGATCGTGGATCCGTGAAATCCGCCCATGCTTAGCCAGGACACACCCCTGGCGCACTCCCTGTTTCACCGGGAAGCGAGCTGACAATTCTCCGTACTTCCCACACCTGACTTGAGCATAGGTTTCAGAACGAAGCCTCATTAACACATCGAGGAGATAAGGTGGTATACAAAGATCAAATAGTACACTCCACAGTTTATCCCTAGGGACCAGATCAAATGCAGACCTCAGGTCAACGAAGATGAGGTAGAGGCTGCCACCCTCCACACTCACCGTTTTCCAGTACAATACCTGAAGTCTGAAAATCTGGTCCACAGTCGATGTACCCATCCTGAAACCAGCCTGAAGAGGGCTCAGGATCCCATTTTCCTCAATCCAACCCTGGACTCTATCTAGAATAATCCGACCCATCATTTTTTGTGTAATATGTATCAAACTGATAGGCCTATAGTTGGACGGCAGAAGAGGGCAGCCTTTTTTGTAGATAGGAACTATCTGTGCAGCACGCCAGGTATCCGGAGGATCAATACCCTTTAGTATGGCATTATAAAGAACACTTAAATATGGTGCCCAGATTTTCGGTTCAGACCGAAAAAGATCCCCTGGGAGCTTGTCTAGACCAGGCGCCTTATTAGGCAGTAGTCTGGCGATGGCTGCTTCGACCTCACAGAGGGTAATCTCCCAGGCCCCCTCCAATCGATACTCATGGAGGAGGTCTGGGGTTGGGGTAGAAGAATCGGAAACACTCGAATATGCATACAAGGCTCGAAAGTGGGCTTCCCAAGCTGCTGCCGCTATATTAGGTTCAATCGCCGACCTACCCTCCTTCCCTCAGAGCTAGCAATTGCCCAGAAAGATTTGGAATCCTTGCACTTGAGTGCGTTTCTAAGATCTTCTCATTTATCGGATTGCCAATCTTTCTTTTCTTTCTGGGTGACCCATTTATATTTGAGCCTACATAGCCTAATCGTCAGCTTGTCCTTAGCCATGATAGCACTTCACAAATCTTTTTTGGCTTTCCGGAAGTTAGCATTGTACAAGGGATGGGCCACACCGTATTTTGCTTTGGTGCTACCTTCCGGGTAAAACACATCAAACAATTTAGAAGTCAACTGTGTGTGTATTTCCAGTGGCCTGTCATCTATGCCTAAATTCAAGTCCTTATCCCCAACCACTCCCATTTCTCTAAGGTGTGGCACTGCCAGTTGATATATATGCGCTAATTTATTTGGGGAACCTTGTATATGTGGCCATTTAACTCTCCGCCTGTTGTTATTTAGCACAAGAGGATATTGTGATGTATTAGGGTCTGGTGTGGGATTGGACAGGCCCCAACTCCCTGGTTTCAATGTCATAACCAGGGCATTGTGGTCGCTATCTTTCCTTGGATAGATCTGGAAATCCTGAACCCTATCCCAAATTCTGGATTCAACCAAGATGTAACCTATAGTAGAGGTATGCCCTTCTCTATTAAAGGTCTGTTGTCCCGGTCTGTCCGATATAGTCCTCCCATTGCATACCCTCAAAGATGATGAAAGAGTAAGCAAATTAATTTGGAGAACCAGCGGCGTCCATGCTCTAACTGGTGGGATCTGAGGTTCCGGAATATGCTAATACTGGTCCTCTTCATCTAGGCCATCTGTAGTTACATTAGTGAGGGGCTCGAACTGGCAATTAGAATCGCCCCCTACTATTATACTAACTGCAGGGTCAAAAGTTGAAATAAACTGCCTCAGATGATCCACTACTACAGACTCTTGCCCGCTCTGCATTGGCCTTGAGTAGATGTTAAATAGGGCAATTTGTAAATTATCAGGGAGCGTTAGGAGGACACATTGTACATTGGAAGAATTGGTTGGTATCTGCACTGCTTTAGCACCCAGGTACATACCCACCCAGATGCTTAATCCCCCTGATGGTCTACCCCTATCCATCGTTGTAGCCAATATACTAAAAGTGGCAAAGCCTCTCCTCTGGATATCTGCCAATGCCCACGTCTCCTGCATTAGGCAGACGTCGCACTTCTCTACAAACAGACCCCAGTCTGGGCAAAGTAGTTTATTTTTAATCCCAGCCAAATTCGATGAGAGAATCTTTATATCTCCATTAGTCTCCCCCCCTGGATTTCCCTCTGTACCAAAATACTGTTTGTGTCCACAGCAGATGGCCTAACATAACACTTCCCACCCCTACTGGGACATGGCCCCTTCTCCCCCAGATCTCTATCACTGTCCCTTCCCACTACCATCGGAACTGCAACACTGCTTGCTCCCTCCTCTGTTGCCGGAGACAAAACACCAAGCGGTGCACCAACATAGTTACTCTCACTGCCCCGCTTAGCAATTTCCCTGATAACCTCCAGGGGACACTCGCCCCCTTGCAGGCTAGGTAAAATAGTAGAACAGTCATTTACCTCAGAGCCTACCCTAACTACTGGCGGACCCACGTCCTGGTCAACAACATGGGAAAGCCGGGGCTTGCAGCACTTTGACCGTCAATCTATTTCATCCAGGACGCTAAATCTGTTGTTTTGGGGGAACATAGCCAGTAGAGGGGTTTGAATATTGGCTACCTTCCGGTTAGCGTACCCCGCCCAAACACTAGGTCCCTGAATATCCCAATCCCCCCCCAGTCTGACCTCTTCTGTTGGAACTAAGTTCAGTGAGAGTAGTAGGGTAAAAGTAGGTCAGGGGAAAAGTTTGGATTTGCGTTACTGAGCATACTGCATCCCATTTACAAATATGTTCAACTGCCCATCTATTCCTGAAATTAATTACAACACAGTCACCCGGGATGTTTTTTTTTCGGGGCCCCACCCAATCCACTCGTCGAGCAAAAAGAATTTTGCTGGATACCTGAGTGGGAAGTGGCCTATTGTGGTTCAGCCAATAAATACATTTATTTTTGAGCTCACTATAAACCTCCCTTTTACCCTGGCTCAAGACTGGGTACCCCTACAAGCACCACAACATATGGTACAGACTCAGGAGGAAGGTCTATACAAGGTAGTACTTTTTTTGATGCATCACAGGTCATAGTGCTATTAGATGGAAGTTGTTGGAGCTCAGACCCTTTGCCCCTCCCATTCTCTTCATTTCCACTCAATACAGGGTTATCATTCATAGCACTAACGCTAGGTTGGGGTGGGGGGTCATTACTCAGAACAATGGGGGCTAATCGGTCAACCACATTGTTCGCGGCAGACGGGCCCGAATGGTGACTAACTACATTAGCTACATTAGTTGGCCTAGACAGCCTCTCCTGATTTCCACTACCACCTTGGACCCTTATTCTGTCCTCTACCAGGGCAGGGTCGAACAGTAGTTCAAGGCCCGAAAGTCTTTATTCTATAGTATTGAGTCTTTCATGGAGAGGAAGACATGTCCTTGTAAAGATGGTTTCCATTTTAGACCAGAAGTCTACTCCAAGCTCGGTGGGGCACTCTTCACCCAGGCTTGATATAGGCATAGTCACTTGAGCAGTAGGCTGGCAAATAACGGGACTGGGTGGAGTTCCTATTGTTGGATTTTCCCCCACATTGCTGCATTTCTGGATTTTCACTTTCCTGTTTTTCAACGGGGCACCTCCTCGCTTCCTTTTGGGGATCGGATCTAATGCGGAATGTTTAGCCCCCACTTCGGAACTGCATGCAGATCGAGTCTGCAATCTCGGAGTTGAGGGTCCAGGGTGCTTACGTTTTTGAGGAGAAGCACTTGAAACAATTGATGTGGCTTCCATGCTAGCGGTGGAGATGGGCTGACCTCCAACAACTTGTGTCAGCACACTGCCTTCGCCTATAATGCCTAAAGCGACAGAATCTATAGTATGATGTTGGTTTGGCGAGGGTGCCTGGGCCAGCCTACCCATGGACGACCGTTTGTCAAAAGCGGGGTCCATGGATAGCCGCCTCTCAGTCAATTCTATTTTGTGTGCCAACACGGAAAAAGCCCTTGTAAGAAATTGGTCCAAAGTACCCACAATAGACCCGCCAGGTATGGACTTCCTACCCTTCCCCACCTTGGAGGTTGCCATTACAGGAAACAGTTTCAAAACAGCTACTCCAGTGAGAGGTTGGGGAAGATTTTACAGAGGTAGGTCACTTTGTCGCAAACGGTCTTCTATGCAAGTACTAACCTTCAGGTCTCAGCTTGAGGACGGATGTAAAGGGGGTGCCCCGTCCTGTCCTTGTCTGTGCTCGAACAGGCTCAAACAGGCCCGCCCTTGGCCCGGGCTTCGCCCTGCGCACGCCTGCGCGCGTCCTGCGCAGCGGGGGCATGTGCAGTTTTGTAGGTGTCAGTGGGAGGAGCACAGGTGTTGGTGGTTGCGGGACTCCTGGTCTTTGGAGTCCCACTGTTCTCCCTCTCTCCCTCAGTGGCGACGGCAAGGAACAACCAGCAAACTCCCGCTGCGAGCGGAACCCGCAAAGCGGGGGCCGCGAGCGGAATGAGGACGTCAAGGGAGGAGCACAGGTGTTGGTGGTTGCGGGACTCCTGGTCCTTGGAGTCCCACTGCTCTCCTTCTCTCCCTCAGTGGCGACGGCAAGGAACAACCAGCAATCACCGGCTGCGAGTGGCACCCACGAAGCGGGGGCCGACAGCGGTAATGAGGACATGAGGGGAGGAGCACAGGTGTTGGTGGATGAGGGACTCCTGGTCCTTGGAGTCCCGCTGATCTCCCTCTCTCCCTCAGTGGCGATGGCAAGGAACAACCAGCAAACTCCCGCTGCGAGCGGCTCCAGCAAAGCGGGTGCCGCGAGCGGTAATGACGATGTCAGGGGAGGAGCAAAGGTGTTGGTGGTTGCGGGACTCCTGGTCCTTGGAGTCCCGCAGCTCTCCCTCTCTCCCTCAGTGGCGATGGCAAGAAACAACCAGCAAACTCCCGCTGTGAGCTGTGTGGCGTAGCGCTAACTACGAGCACCGTCAGGGGTTTGGCATCCCGAGGGCAAAACGCCAAAACCAGGAGAAAGATATATATTGTGTGAGCAAGGAAACATGGGTAGAGTGCCCCATTGGTTATGGAGGAGCCAGGAGTCACCCCACCCACTAGTTAGTGCCACCCATAAATCTGGAATACAAAGGTACCCTCTGCAGAAATGTTTTGGACCTGTAGAAGAACAGACAAAAGATTGCACCGCCTGTTTGAGGCATATGAGGAGACCTGAAAGGGTTGGCTCCTACTCCCACTTGTAAATATGACAAATAAGTGAACTCTAGGGGTAAGTTCACTGACCTCCTGTGTGGCCACAGAGACACAACAAGCTGCACAAGGCCTTTTCCCTGAGGTGCCCAGCCCCACGATAGCAACTGGACCTAAACAGGACCCTACTGGGCGTCTCAGCTGGAGTGAGTCTTGATACCCAAGTGGTGTTCCTGAGGTCCTGCAACCCTTGACTGTGACTAACTGGACTTCCCCCAACAACTCTGCAAAGTTGGGACTTGAAATATTTTTGGTCTTCCAGACCTCTAAAAGACCAGGACAAACCACCCGAACCAGCCAATCCAAGGCACAACTGTGCTGGGTTGAAAAAACAGGGTTTTCCTGATTGGTGCTTCTCCTCAGTGCAAATCTGTTTCACTGGGCCCTTGGTAAGAAGGCATCTGGCCTGGTGTAACTATTAGTCAGATAAAAAAGAGATTAAGGGCCTGATTTATATAATGGTGGTAAAGATACTCGGTCACAATGGTGAAGGAGGGTCCTTATATCCAAGATAATAGTCTGCCCACCTGATTTAAATGCGGAGAGATCATTGGTGTAACTATGGTGGATAATACTGTGATCCACCATGGTTCCATCCCTCTGACAGCCCAACAGACTAAAGGCCTTCGGAGGTTGGCCTGTATGTGCACCTACCTAATTTAGATGGGTAGACATTCACTTTAGTTTTTACTGCCCATAATACCAGGAAAACCTAGTGGTACGGGACAGTGAAAACTGTCTAATGCCGTCCTTGCCATGTGAGATACCTCCAATTGCAAGGGGAGCATTTTTTCTTTTCTAAATGAAAATCCTGCTTCAGAATTTTCTATTTGAAACTAAGAAACTAAGAAAAAAAACAAGTTTGAGGGACAACTCTGTCATGTTAACAGAGCCGTACAATAAAACTTAAGAAAGCATTGACAGGAATGATTATGACGGTGCTTCCTCCTAATGCTTAATAAATGACTGCTGACTTAGCTGTCATTTCTAAATTTGGCGGGTGGGTACTCCATCAGAGCAATGGAGTGTTTTAGTCCATCACCCTCACAGAGTAATAGCCGTGTTTCCCGAATTATAATTGGGCGCTAAGTCCGAACTTAGTAATCTTGAACAGGCAAAGATTAAGGGTGGGCGTAGTGGGGCTATGCAGAATGCCACGGAGTAGCAAACAAACTCCGCACACTCCGCGTATATGCAGTTTTGATGAAGAAGTCGCAATATAGGAGGAAGAGGGAGCCCCGGGACGCCGCAACTAACGCAAGCCATTTTCCTTACTTTTAAAGTGGTTTTAAAGCTGGTAATTTAATTGGTAATAGGGCGGGAGGGAGGCGGGCGCCGGCCAACTCTGTCCGCCATGGAGTGTGTGGAGTTTTTCCTACTACGCCTACTTTGTGGAGCATGGAGTAGGCAAAACTCTGCACACTCCGCGGACGGAGCGGAGCTCTCCGCCCACGGTTAACAAGGATACCAAATGTTTTGGACCACTTTAGGACTTCTCTGGGCATGGAATTTGGCTTTTCCAGCCTGGAACTTTTCCTACCAAAACCAATGGCTTCGACTGAACCTTGCCCCATGATTCTCTGACGTGCACAGATAAAGCCTGCAACCTGACCCCTTGGGAGGATTTCGACTTCTGTTTCAGAGGCTATTCCCAAGGTAAAAAGATAAAATCTCTGACTGTGATGAACCTGGTAGGTGTATCCAACTTTTGTTCCATCACAACCACCCTGAAATCAAGCCTAGATGCCAGACCATTGGGGTATGGGTGCAATTGCTGTTTAAAGCTGTTTTGAGCTATTTTTTTCTAAATTACCTACAATTCATATCTCTAGTTGTGGTAGCTTTATGGGGTGGTGGGAGTTCGAGATCGTTTTAAGGGATGGTGGATATTAGTGGTAGTTTTATGGGGTGGAGGGGGTTTGGGGTAGTTTTAAGGGATGGTTGGGTTTGAGGTTGTTTTCAGGGGTGGGGGTTCGGGGTAGTTTTTACGGGTGGGTGTTTGGGGTACTTTTTAGGAGTGGGGGTTCAGGGTAGTTTACAGGGGGGTGGTTTGGGTGTTTTTTAGTGGTGGGGGTTCAGGGTAGTTTTCAGGGGTGGAGCGTTCAGGGTAGTTTTTAGGGGGTGGGGGGTTGTTTTTAGAGGTGGGGATCTGCGGTAGTTTTCAGGGGTGGTGGGGGTTCGGGTAGGTTTCAGGGGTGGGGGTGGGGGTGGGTTGTTTTTAGGAGTGGGGGTTAGTTTTTAGGGGTGGGAGTTCAGGGTAGTTTATGGGGTGGTAGGGGTTTGGGGTCGTTTTAAGGGATGGTGGATGTTTGGGTTGTTTTCAGGGGTGGGAGTTTGGGGTAGTTTTTAGGGGTAGGGTGTTGGGGTCATTTTTATTGGTGGGGCTCGGGTAGGTTTTAGGGGTGGGGGTTTGGGAAAGTTTTCAGGGGGTTTGTGGTATTTTTTTAAGGGGGAGTTTCGCTCAGGGAGGGGGATGGGGTCGTTTTTAGGGATTAGGGGAGGGCGGGATCCTTTTTAGGGCTCATGGGGAGGGGGAAGAGGGTGGTGACCTTAGCCACGCATACCCCTTTACAATGCATACCATTACCACGAAAAATCGTTGTAAAGGCATGCGTGGTAAAGCAATGTGTGGTTAAGACGCTGTCGTTATACAGACCACGTTGTTTAGGTGTGCGGGTTGAGGAACTTGTTCCGTCATACAACCCGTGATGACAGTTTGGTGGACAGGATACTTTGTTGAATTGTGTCGGATATCTAATCTACTGTACCTTAAGTTCCATAGCCTATAATGCACTTGGCAGATGGGATCCCTGGCATGTTTGTGACATTTGTGATGGAGTATCCTGTCTGCCAAACTCCAAATAGGGCTCTAAATGATGATAAGGACATTTTTTTCTCTGCCTAAAAACATAAAATCTCAGATCGTGTATAGTGGTGAGTTATCTCTACTGTTATATCTGATCAAAATACAATTACAGTGGATAGTTTGCTTAAAATCTAATGTAAATACATTAAACAATTTGCATGTTTTTGCTTTGTTTCAGTGAATGTACGTAGTTAGATAAATATTGCATTATGTAAACGGGTTGAATTGTGGCTTATCACTCTCTAAGTACGTAGTGTTACTGTTTTACGTCATTAGTAACTTCAGAGGCTTCTCCTGATGTGGTTCTGAAAATTCTGGACTTGAGAATGAAACTTCGTTGTAACATGACGAATTTAGTATCAAAAGACCGAAAATGACGAGTACACTATGTACAAGCATTTTCGTCATATTCCAGTGACGATTTCACCTCGAAATCATCATTCTCGTTCTGAACCCTTGGCTTCCATTTTGTATACGGCAGCCATTTTGTGAGTTGCCCTTTACATAGGCTTATTATACAGCTAAATTCGATTCCAAAGGACACGTACACCTTAATTGACTTTTCTCTGACCTGGGCAGGTTGAAACTATTGCGCCGAGCCTGTTTGGTCAGTTCCTCTCCCAGTGGCCGAATGAGATAGCATCAAGGCACAACAGGCCATAAACCCATTTCATCGCACACACCCTGCCGAATCTTGCTCACACCTGTCCCTGCTCTTTTCTCTCTCACTTGCTTTATGATGGGGAGGTGCCCATTTTTATTGGGGGTCCACCGATATCTGATGAAATGTTGGGCCTTGCCGGGTGATTTGTTGTGGGCTGGACGAACTGAAATATGGACATGTCATCATGACTCTGCTTTTCCTTTGTAAAGAAAAAATGTGAATAGTATACTGTAAATTCGAAGAATGTTTGCCTGAAGCACAATATTTTGTATAAAAAGAGAAGCCTGACTTTGTAGGATTGAGCAGTCTCCTGAGAATATACATCCCGTGTGTTGTACTTCTAGGACGCTTGTTTCTTGGTTGCAGCCAATAAAATCGATCCTTGACTTCACCTAGAAGACTCTGAGTTTCTGTGGTCTGAATCAGGAAAGTACCCGAGGTCTTTGGGTGTACCCTGGCACCGCTGGGTGACCGGTTTGGTACCGGTTCTGAAAAACCCAGTACCTCAGTTGGCGCCCAACGTGGGGCGATACCAGCGGTACCGGTCCAGCCAGAGGTTCGTGAGGAGCTTCATGTGAAAATTCTGGAGGAAGGCCATCCACTTCATCGACCCCTGCATGTCGACGTGGTCCGAAAGTCTTTGCTGCGAGGTTCCCCGCTTCCCGACGGCTACAAAGGACTGCTGCCCTGGCTATCGCCCTGATTTGGACCCTTGAAGTTTGGTAGAGCGAAACGATAAGACGAGTCTTCTGGTGACGTCATCGATATCTCAGTTAAGTATAAGTGGAGCGTCTTCCAGTCCTTAGTTGGTCTTAGTTTGGGTATTCCTTTTGGGATCTTTAATTTGGAACTTGCAAGTGCCAAAGCCAAAGGACTCGTGTATTCACGATAAATATCGTAATCGATAATCCTTTGAAGTTTGAAGCTAGACTAGAGAGCGAAGATGCCTGGTCTTAGCAGACTTGGAAATTTGCTTTGTCTTGGTTGTAATAATAGGGACTCCCGATTGGAGGACTCATGTCCGGTTCCTCCAGTTGGAACTCCAACTTATGAGTTATATGTGAAACATGGAGTAGGCCCCATCACATACAATGAAGTGTGGATCAAATACACCAGAAAAGATGGTGTTTTAAAATGGCCTCAATATGGTAGCTTTGATACCGAAATCTTAGATAACCTCGAAGTTAAACTTTTAAAAAAGAAAGCCCGGCCGGCGATGTTTGACTCTTTCCGCCTATGGCGTAAGGAAGCCAAACAGAAGGAAATTAAATTAGCGAAGAAAAATAAGAGAGAAGGGGGAATTTCGATAATGCAAGCTGCTATGCAGTATAAAGACAATGAAGAAGAACAGATGAGTGAGCAGTTGCACAGGCAACGTAAAATGGTAATAGATAAATGCTATCCAGTTTTGCCGCCTCTTCAGCAAGATGCAGCAAAAGAGCTTGGAAAAGATCCGTTAATGGCGCATTTATTAAGTTCGCCACCCCCCTATGCGCAAAATGCCACGGCACCTCCGCAACCTTTAGTTGTGCAACCTGTGCCTCCTGTCCCTCCACAGCACCCACCAGCTGTTGTTCAGCTGGCTCCTACTCCTTTGGTGCAGCCTCCTCAAGGCCCACCGATCACATCTGCTTCACCTGTGCTTTCTACGACTTTGCCTAGTGCACCTTCTGTTCCTCCTAATGATCCCTCTGCTATTGCCTCTGCCCGTGCCTTACCTCACCCTATTTTTCCACCCGTTTTTCCGTCAGTTTCTCCTTCCGTTCGACAGAGAATGGCCAACACTGTTACTAATCTTTTCTCACCTCTTTTCGGGTCGCCTACTACGACCCCTAACATGGAACGAAGACAGTTGCGAAGTCAACTGCCTGACTATCGAGAGAGAGATTTACTGAATCGTTTAGCGCATAAATGGGTTATAGACACTGTAAGGTATGATGTAGAGTCTGTCATGGAAGTCTTCCGTCAATGGGAAGCACCGAAGCAGAGATACGTTTTTGAACAAATGTGTGTTTTTCTCTGTGAGGATTTGGAAGACAATGATCTGGAATACAACCCGCCCAAGTTGTGTCGTGTGCGGTTCGAGTTCGCAGAGGGCATGATCGTAGGTCCAGATGTCGAGAGAGTGGTTGAGACATTGTTGTCATTTCGGAGTAAGGGGGGCACTTCTCAGGCATTTGAGCATGGCACATCCGGTAGGAAAAAGGCGCGACAGTACCCCATGAGAGAGGTTCCCCCACAGTGGAGGGAAGGGGACCTACAAGCTAACCCACCTATTCAGCCTCATTTCCAGCGGGTGTGGGTACATGTCCCATGGAGGCGAGCCGAAGTTTTAGCCCTTAAACAGACATTACCTGATCCCCGTAAAAATCCCGCAGGGTATTACAAAGAGTTGTCACAGACTGCAGGGTCATGTATCATGAATTTAGCCGATATCGACATGTTATTTGGGAATGTTGTTCCACAGCCTTTATGGGGTAAGATTCGTCATACAGATCATGATCAGGAGTTAGGTGACTCATGGGCTAATATTGCTGCTGCAGATGCTCGACAAGTTGGTGGTGCTAAGCCTGAGCCTTTAGTAGCTGAACTTCCTGGTAAAATAATTGATTACATGAAAACGATAATGCCTGCAATACGTGTAAATTGGGAGAAGTTGTCTGCATGTAAGCAGAAGAAAGATGAAACAGTCTCAGATTTCATCACCAGGTTTGAAGAGACTTTTGTCGACCACAGTGGTCAAGATATGAGCACAGAAGGTGGTCAGCGTTTGTTCGTCGATAAATTCGTGCACAATCTGCTTCCAGAGTTGTGTAAAAAGTTAAAAGACTCAGAAAGTTCTTGGGCAGTTTCCTCTTCAGCACAGATATTGGCTACTGCACAATATTACGAAAATCGGGACAAAGACGAGAAAGATAGAGCAGAAAAGAAAACTAAAGAGTTGAAAACAAAGGTTTTGTTACAGCAAGCATATCCACCACATGGTGGTGGTGGCCAGAATAGTGGTGGTCAAAATAATGGTGGTCAGAGTAACTATCAGAATAATTATCAGCAGCCTCAACAGTATCAGAGGAACTCGCAAAGAGTCGAGTATACTCAACCACGTGTCCCTATAGGCCCCAATCAGTGTTCATATTGTAAGGAAGAGGGTCATTTCAAGTATAGTTGTCCTATTTTATTACAGCGTGCAAATGGTGCTTCTGGTGTAAGAGGTCGAGGTGTTCAGCAAGCGTCTAGAGGTAGAGGACATGGAAATTTCCCCCAGAACACACAGTCTCTTCCACCTCAAAATTCTATGAATAGGTTCGATCAGCAGAATAACGCATCTGGTAGGACAGCCTAGTACTATGCTGATAATTACTATGCTGAAGATAAGCATTGGGAAGGTAATGATTGCTAGGACAGCCATAGACAAAGAAAGGGAGTTGTTTCAGTTCCAGTAGATCAGAGTGGACCTTACGTTGAGGTGATTACATCAGGTGTGTCAGAGCCTTTTCTGTTGGATACTGGTGCTACAAAGAGTTCTATTATGCACTCCAAACTCCCTGGCGCACCTTTGTCTGGCGAAATGAATGTTTCTGTAGGTTTTTCTGGCGCCCCAGTTAGAAATCCGATTTCTGACCCTTTGTCCCTTTCTGTTGGACCTTGTGAATTCGAAGCACCCCTTATTCTGACAACAGGTTGTGGTGAAAACTTGCTAGTATTAGATTTGCTAAAAAGATTGTATGCGACTTTGTACTGTTCTCCTTCTGGAGTACAACTTAAACTGGGTAAGAAAGTGGTTTCTCCAATGTATTTGTCGAGAGATAAACTTCCAACAGAATTGTCATCTCTCCCTAATATTCTTTGGGCTACTGGTCCTAATGATGTAGGTCTTTTGGAAATACCACCATATGTTGTAACATTGAAAGCCAATGTTAAAATACCGCGAATTCCCCAATATAGAATTTCTAGTGAAGGTGAAAAAGCTTTGCTAGCGATCGTTTACGATCTAATTGGAAAATATGTCATTGAAGAGACAAGAGGCAACGTTTGCAATAGCCCTGTTCTCCCTGTTTTAAAACGAACTGATCCCTCTCAGCCACCTCTTTACAGATTCGTGATTGATCTTAGAGAGGTGAATAAAATAGTTGTGCCAGAGTTTCCAGTTGTTCCCGACATTACTGCCCTATTGACTATGATTCCAGCTTCTGCCACCTGGTTTTCGGTGATTGACCTGAAGAATGCTTTCTTCAGCATCCCGATTGCTGAGGAGAGTAGGGATGTTTTTGGTTTCAGTTTAGGAGGTCGCAGCTTCCGCTTTAAACGTGCTCCCCAGGGCTACTGTGAAAGTCCATCAATATATAGTCAAGCTTTAAAAACACAGCTTGATACGATTGTTTTACCTGAAGGTGCTACCCTTATTCAGTATGTGGATGATTTGCTTGTTGCTACAGATACTGAGGAAATCTGTAAAGAAGCCACATTGTCATTGTTGCATCATTTGTGTGATTTGCACCACAAAGTGTCCCTCTCAAAATTGCAATATTGTCGACAAGAAGTGACCTACTTAGGTCATCTCTTATCGAAGGAGGGAAGGAAACTGACACCAGAAAGAATTCAGGCAATAGCAAAATTGAGTGTGCCAAGGACACACAGAGAAGTGCGTACTTTCTTGGGCATTACATCATATTGCAGACAGTGGATACCAAATTTTTCGTTATTAGCCAAACCTTTGGTGGCATTAACGTGTAAAGATACACCCAATCCCATTCCTTGGTCTGAAGAGTGTCAGGAAAGTTTTTCTGAATTGCGCACAGCATTATGTTTGGCTCCTGTGTTGGGTACCCCCAACTACAGTAAGCCCTTTACATTGTATGTCCATGAGAAACAAGGTTGTGCATTGTCAGTTCTGACACTGTTGTTTGGAGACAAGCAGCGTCCATGTGCATATTTTTCGTCGACTTTGGATCCGGTAGCTAAAGCATTGCCGAGTTGTTTAAGAGCAACAGCAGCAGCAGCTGTTTCTATTCGACAGTCTGCTGGTCTAGTGATGAATAATATGTTAGTCGTAATGGTTCCACATGCAGTGGACACGTTGTTGAACAGAACCAAGACACAGCACTTAACTAGTGCTCGATTGTCAGGTTACGAATTTACATTGTTAGCGAGTCATGTGCATATAAAGTGATGCAACACTCTAAACCCAGCTACGTTGTTGCCAATTGTAGAGGAACTAGATGCTTCAGAACAGCATGATTGTTTTCTTAGAACAGAAGAAGAAACGAAAGGGAGAATAGATCTCCTAGACACTCCTCTTGCTGAATGTGATGGTACATTGTGGGTGGATGGTTCATGCTTCAAGCTTCCGAATGGTGATACGACTGCAGCATATGCTGTCACGACTTTGCATACAATTGTTGAAGCTGCACGTATTCCACATAATTCAGCTCAAGCAGCAGAATTGATTGCACTTACAAGAGCATGTGTGTTGTCTAAAGGAATGAAAGTGACTATCTATACCGATAGCCAGTATGCATTTGGTGTGGCTCACAGTTTTGGACGATTGTGGAAAGAACGTGGGTTCCTGACTTCGCATGGAGCTAAGATTCAGCATGGTCAGTTGGTGAATGAGCTTCTTGAATCACTGACCATGCCTCTGCAAGTGGCGATTGTGAAATGTAGTGCCCACAAGAAGGTGACTGATGATGTTGGTCGTGGAAATGCATTTGCTGACGAAATCGCGAAAGAAACTGCAAGGAATGTGATGAGCCGAATGTATGTTGCAGGCCCTGCAAGATGGGTTGGTGATGTTGGAATGTGTGAAGACACGATAGGGAGTGTGAAATCCATTCAAGCTGAAGCTACAGAGAAAGAATTGAGCATGTGGAGAGAAAGTACGGGTAGAATGGATGCAAATGGTTGTTGGATTGAATTGTCAGAGCATCAGAGATGGTTGTTACCCGATGCATATGTGCTTGCAGTGGTTACAATGGCTCATGGAATGGCTCACATCAGTGTGAAAGGGATTTGTAAGTTGTTGGCTCCAGTATGGCAAAATTCAGGAATTCCCAAGTGTGCAGAGAATGTCGTCAAGAATTGCATGGTGTGTCTGAAACACAATCCTGGTAAGGGAACCCCAACTCCAGCTGGTCATTTTGCACCTCCTACATATCCGTTCGAGGATTTGCAGCTAGATTTTATCCACATGGAGAGGTGCAACAATTTAAAATACGTACTTGTTGTTGTTTGTGCCTTTTCAAGATGGGTGGAAGCCTATCCCCTAAAAGACAGCACTGCCTTATCCACAGCTAAAGCCCTTGTGAAAGAGTACCTCCACAGATTCGGAATGCCTAGAATGGTCTGGAGTGATAATGGGAGTGAATTTGTGGGTCGAGTGATGAAGAGAGTATGTGAAGGGTTAGGCATTCAGCAAAGGTTCCACGCTGCAAATCACCCCCAATCAGCTGGATTAGTAGAATGTTATAATGGCACGCTTAAGTTAAAACTAGCCAAAATTCAAGCGAGCACAGGTCTTAAATGGCCTGATGCTCTACCCTTAGCACTCCTATTCACCAGAATGACTGTGCATTCACGAGTGAAACTTAGTCCCTATGAGATTGTTTTCGGCCGCCCGGCCAACATATGGGGAGTGCCAAGGCCCACTAAGTTCAGGGAACTCGAACACCCTGTTTTGCTTGATTATCTGTACGAATTGACGGCTAAATTGCGTGTTTTGCATCAACAGGTTCACAACACCCTGCCTCCGGTCTCTGAGACTCCAGGACATCAGATCAACCCTGGATCCTGGGTGCTGGTCAAGAATTTCCAGCGAGGGGGAGGAGCTACGCTAGCAACTCCGCCGGCCTCCGCCAGTTGCTCACAAATCCTGACTATCATCCTGATTTCTCACCGGACTCCCGTGCAGCTGAAGTGTGCCTGACTCTAACGGTGCAATCCCGGAATTTCTAACTGCTCAAATGACGAAGATACGCCGTGCTCCATTCTCGGCCTAACCCGGAGTCGAAGCCGGGGCCTCGAGTTCTAACCCAGCCGGGTTGGAGTTGAACAACATCGGCTGCGGGACGTGGGCGGCTCCCGGTCTCCTGAAGTGGAGTTTTTTCTTGTCCTTTTTGGATGGTGGCTCGGGGGCAGCTTTAATACACGACTGCGGCGGCTTGACGTATCGATTGCTGCGGTCGGGGGTCCGCCGCCCGGAGGCCCCGTTGAGCTCCCGGGGTCGATGGGCTTGGCCCCTTGCTGGCGGCGACGGTGCTGAGATTGCGATATTGGAGGTGCCCGCAACTGTCATCGGCATTTCCTGTGCCTGGTGCCCCGGAGTAGTCGACCTCCGAGGTTCGGTGACCTGCTCGGTCGATTCGCGAGGGGCGATGGAGTGGGTTGAATGTACGCCGTCGCTGCATACTATAATGGCCGCCATTGTCGAGCTCCATTCACAAGTCACCGCCATCGTCCAGAGGATGGTTGCAACGGCTGATATCATCTGCCGGAGACCGGATTCCGACCCTTTGTTGATTCTGGAACAAGATGCTTTACCTGCGGAGCAAGCTCCGACTGCTACAGAGGACCCCGCGCGAAAGTCGGACTTTGTGTTTTTTCTCGACTCCCAGACAGAAGCAAGCGAGCCAGAGACTATCAAAGGTCCATTCTGCCCTATGCCGATATCGCCCGAGATGGATGTGGATATTCCGATGCTTCAGAGTGAGTTCTCCAGTGACTGTCGGATTGATACCTCGACCCTTTTTTCCCAGATGATTCAAAAACGCTCTGGTGAACTATTTCTGGTGGGCAGTGACCTTCGTTTGACTTTTGGATTTTGTATACGGCTATCCTGGTATCACTTCTTCCGTACTGACTTGGAAACTTTTCTATACTTTGACACTCCTGTTGAGATGGCGGTTCGAATGGACAGGGCCCGCATAAAGACTCGTAGCGGCCAGGGTTGACTTTTACCGTATGGGTTTTAAAAATTACTTCATTTGATACGGGATTTGTGCCTCAAGATGGCGCGGGAGCGGGGTGGTTTTTACACGCTTCCCCCCGTTGGATTTGACTTGTTGCATTTTATTATCCTGGAGATGTACGGGGTGGGTTGCTGCTGGGGGGGGGTAAGGGAGACCGGGGGCCTGTTTGACAGTCCCTCCTGCACTTTCTTTTTTCCTACTTTTAGGACCAGTTCTGGGGCGACAGGCACACTGCTAGTGGGGATGGGCCGTAGCCATTGCAGAGGTGTAGGGTGGGGGGAATGGGGATGGGTTTGTTATTTTACCTTCGTTTAGCTCTATGGCCTTTTTTCTCTCTCTCCTTTCTTCTTTCACAAGAGATGGGTCGTTAATCCTGTATCGATTTTCTTATGTGTCGGGTGTCTATTCTGGTCTTTATTATCCTGGATCTTGGGTGGCTAACTTTGCCGGCTGTTGTTTTGGATGATTGCTGATCGTCTCTTCCCCTTAATGTATGTAACATTGCTACAGTTGCATCCTTCGTAAATTGCTTTCCATGCATTGTATACTTGCCCACCTATTGATATATTGTGTTCTACATATGACACCCTATTCGTGTAAATTCTCTTGTTTCCTTCAATAAAAACCTTTAAAAAATAAAAATTAAAAAAAAGAATTTCCAGCGAACCAAGAACGACCAGCCCAGGTGGACCGGACCGCACCTCATCCTTCTTTCCACGAGATCAGCTGTTCGAGTGGAAGGGAAGAAGCACTGGATCCACGGGGTCCATTGTAAAAGGATACCCCTACCTCTGCCGTATGACCAGTGGGTCCAGAAGGGTGTCGCCGACTCAGAAACTGAAACTGTACCACGCTTTCTGCCTTTCAGTGATGCACGAGTAAAAGGAACACTTACTGAACAAGAGAGCGATAACATTTTGCAACCAGTTGTATCACCGTCAATTCCATTGGACACTACAGAACCTGAACTCCTTTTCGAAGACCAAACAATACCTGGGAAAAAGCGCTATAATTTGAGACCGAGACCTATGGACAAATAAAAAAAAAATGGTATCCTGCTATTTTTGAAAGTGCAGCTCTCCCATCTAAGAAACTTGCTTATTTTTGTTTTTCAAACTGCCATCCGGGTTCCGCTGCTAGGGCCGCGATTGCCCAAAGTCTTTGGGGTGCAGCTGACGACGTTAGGTCGGCAGTTCTGGTTGGTCTAAGGGAGTTGCCCTGGACTTGACAGAAGCATTCCTTAGCAGAATCAACCTCCCATCGCGGGCAGCACTTTAGAGAGGATGGAGTTTTCCGAGATGGAGAGACCTGCCAAAAGAATGAACTTTAAAACCAGGATCTGTAAAATAATGACAAAGAAAAGCTTTTTGATATTGTGCATTTTTATGTTATTCAGTGTGATGATATTTCTAATAAGTTATGTTTTGTTCTCTTTTCGAGTAACATTTGCACCCACTACATCGCCCATACCTCCTCCTTCTACTGTTTCCCCACACTCTTTTCAACCCCTTCCTGAACACGAATCAGCTAGGAGACTAGAGTTTTTTTAATAAGTCCTTTGTTCAGCTCTTGCACCAACACCAACTTGTAATGAACACAACTAACTGTTGGGTGTGTGGTCTTCCCCGATTTGGATTGTACCCCATCAGGGTCATCTGTGTCTGCAAGGTAATGGCACGAATCCCAGAGCTCAGTTAGGGAAGAGTATCTGCACTAAAACGTATGTTTTTTCAGCCTAGACTTCCCCTTCGTTTTTAGCAGCTAAGGGTACCTATTTCATATGCCATGATAGAGCCTATACATGGTTGCCCCCTGACTTTTCGGGCTCATGTTTTGTTTCGTTCCTGTTGCCTCCCACCTGCACAGCAGCGGCAGATTACCACAAGACAAGGATAGTTAGAGGTGCCTTGAGTCAAGAAGACACTGCAGGACAAGAATTTGGGGACTTCGTAAAGGGTTTTCTGCCGTTCTGGGGACCGATGGCTAACAGCAGGAACATAAGGCAATTAACAAGGGTGGTTGAATCCACCGTGATTGAAACTGCTGGTGCCCTTAGTAACTTGACTGCTGAGCTCCAGTCGGATCGACTTATGACCCTTCAGAACAGGGTCGCATTAGATGTCATACTTGCGGACCGAGGTGGGGTATGTAGATTGATCCAATCGAGTTGCTGTGTTTTCATTCCAGATAACGCTCCAACAGTGTACCAGGCCATCTCTAAACTGCATAAGATTTCCGAATCTATTCATGTGGATAAAGGAGATTGGTCTTAAATAGGATGGTTCTGGGAACTGATATCCGCCTGGGGATGGAAAATTCTGATGGTCATTGGGATGGTCCTAGCCATTCTTTTCCTGTTCTGTCTGTGCGTGCAGTGTGCTCCTGCAATATGTGGCCTCTGTGCGGCATCATGTGTAAGGAAACCTGTATCAAGAGACGAGCTAAGTACTAGAATGATGTTACTGCAACATCTCAATGACTTTAGGAATATAGACCTGGACTCAGATTAGCATGAGATTAGGTTAAATTGCCTATGTAAGGGCAAAAGGAGGGTTTGTGGTTCTGAAAATTCTGGACTTGAGAATAAAACTTCGTCGTAACATGACGAATTTAGTATCAAAAGACCGAAAATGACGAGTACACTATGTACAAGCATTTTCGTCATATTCCAGTGACGATTTCACCTCGAAATCGTCATTCTCGTTCTGAACCCTTGGCTTCCATTTTGTATACGGCAGCCATTTTGTGAGTTGCCCTTTACATAGGCTTATTATACAGCTAAATTCGATTCCAAAGGACACGTACACCTTAATTGACTTTTCTCTGACCTGGGCAGGTTGAAACCATTGCCCCAGGCCGAGCCTGTTTGGTCAGTTCCTCTCCCAGTGGCCGAATGAGATAGCATCAAGGCACAACAGGCCATAAACCCATTACATCGCACACACCCTGCCGAATCTTGCTCACACCTGTCCCTGCTCTTTTCTCTCTCACTTGCTTTATGATGGGGAGGTGCCCATTTTTATTGGGGGTCCACCGATATCTGATGAAATGTTGGGCCTTGCCGGGTGATTTGTTGTGGGCTGGACGAACTGAAATATGGACATGTCATCATGACTCTGCTTTTCCTTTGTAAAGAAAAAATGTGAATAGTATACTGTAAATTCGAAGAATGTTTGCCTAAAGCACAATATTTTGTATAAAAAGAGAAGCCTGACTTTGTAGGATTGAGCAGTCTCCTGAGATTATACATCCCGTGTGTTGTACTTCTGGGACACTTGCTTCTTGGTTGCAGCCAATAAAATCGATCCTTGACTTCACCTAGAAGACTCTGAGTTTCTGTGGTCTGAATCAGGAAAGTACCCGAGGTCTTTGGGTGCACCCTGGCACCGCTGGGTTACCGGTTTGGTACCGGTTCTGAAAAACCAGGTACCTCACTGAGAAATGTGCTATAAACATCTGTTTGCACTGAAGAAGTCTGTCTTAAACTAGCTGCATGCCAAAGTGTCCTCTGCTTCGCCTGGGAAACCTGATTGTCTGGAAGTGCCACTGTAGGCTTAAGCGACTAGCTAGATTTATATAGGTAGCAAAGATTTAGAGACCTTGAATACAAGTTGTACCGGGCTATCAACCAGCTGCTTCTTTCCTTATTAGTGGTTTGGCTCATAGCAACTGCTTTTGCTTTGTTTTTTTTCTCTTTTGCCCTACTTTTAATAGATCCAAAAATGTATCACGTTCACAGATCGAGAGACTGAGTCCTCTCTAATTTGTCTCTCTCCATTTCAAAGATCCATTTGGCAAAAATCAACCATTTGGTGATGTGTAATTGTTTAAGCAGAGTTATAAATCCAAATGTGTTTCTTCTATAGAAATGTTCTCATGCCCTCTGTTGATTCTCATTAGGCACTAGCTGCAAATGCTAAACAATAGTCTCGTTTAAGACCACCTAGTACAGCAACTGCTTAAAAATGTACCCCTGCTTTAACTTTCAAAAGCGGTGAGGGCCAAGTACTATCAAGGACAGACTGTAGGAATCAGCTACCGGCTGCCCTTGTAAAGCCCACACTGTGCTCGTAAAAGCAGTATTTTAGGCAGCCATTCATCTAGAACCCAGTTGATGCCTCTCAAAGTACATCACAATGATTCCAGGGTCCCTACCACGGTTTCACCTCGAAGTCAAATCTACCTTCCAGACATCATCCATTCATCTTTACGACTGCCATCTTGGATGATGACATCATCTAGCTATGCTATGCTCCTAAATTGGTCAAAAAAGGACCACCTGCTCTCTGGTTAACTTTTGTTATTATTTTCTGATTAAGCACACCATTGGCACAAGGGATCTATGTGAAGTCAACAGAGGAACAACATAACATCGATCCAAAGCTGCAGTTCTCACGGCCAGCTGTTACCAAGATAGTTTGTGTGAATAAAAATTACTTTGAAATGGTATTATTGTCGAGATTATGATTCTATAGGGCTGTTTTGTGACCTCAAAAGGATCTCCCTTCTTAAATCTGGGGACCACTAATATACAGATCGCCTCAAAACTCAAGGATCATGCTACCCGTCAATCCTATCAGAAATGATGAAAGGAACTGGTCATGCGAAGGTACAGGTAATTGATTCTCCGATGATACATACTGGTGATGCACATACTCTGCAGCAAAACCAGATCACGACTTCAGAAATAACATTTAAAGTGAAATAGACCCTCTGCCAATCAATTTCCAAGCCATCATCTAATGGCTGTTAGTGAGTTCCTCCTTGTTTTTTAGATATATATATAATGCATAAATATTGTTCAGGTGCCAGGACTTATCTTAGCTCCAAAATATATAAATATTTAGAAATAAAAACAGAAGCCCAGAAGGAAAAAAACTAACATGTTTGCTATTTGGGACTAAAATGACACTTTAAACCTCGTCAGGGGAAACTGTGTTTGGTGCTTAGGTCTTCCTTAGGATCAATATATATGACCAGCAAGCCTGTCGGGAAAGAAATAGAATTAATAGTCAAGATATAAGGAACAAAAGAACGCTATAACAATATCACAATATGAGTCCAATAGACAAGAGTCCAGCGTGTTGGTACCAGGATAACAAACTGAGTGAAAAACCAGGAAACTACTGCCAGGAGAATTCAAAGGACAGTTTACAGTTATGCTGTCCTGGGGGCTCAGAGCCAAGAGAGGTTGCCCTGCCCTGCCTCTTCCTGGCAATGATGGGCAAGGACGGGCCCACCCATGGCCCGGTCTTTGCCCGGGCACGTCCCGTGCCGCATGGGGTGAGGCTCTGCTTTATGGGCAAAGTTGAATTAGGCACCTGTGCTGCAGTTGCGGCACCGGGATTGATGCGCGTTGCACCCTGGGACTAGTAGTCCCCCAACAGGATGGAGTGTAGTGACTTAAATGCCGGCTGCGGCAGTAAGCGGCCTTTAGTGCGCAGCTGCTAGTGTGCATACCATTACTTTGCAAGCATTACTATGCTTGCGATGTTACAACGCATACCCTTAGTACTCAAGTTGTTACATCGCAAGCGTTGTTACAACACATGTGTTGTAATGGTATGCGCTATCCACATCGTTGCTTGGAAGGCGCTTCCGTCTCCAAACAACGACGTGAAGATCTGACGTGGCTGGAAGCCGCTGGAAGCTGGAGAAGAGAGGAACAACGGAGGAGAGAGGTAAGTGAAGTTTTTTTGGGTCATGCAGGGGTAGTCTTTTAGGTTGTAGGGTTGTGTTTGAGTAGTGCAGAGTAGTGTATTTGAGTTTAGGGTAGTGTCGGGTTGTGAAGGGTAGTGTTGGGGAGTAGTGATGTGGTGTTTGTGTAGTGTAGTATAGTGTTTTAGGGATTAGGGTAGTGTAGGGGGTCATTCAGGGTAGTGTTTCAGTGTAGGGACCGGACTGGGGGTAAGGGCAGGGTCGTGCTGAGGGTAGTGTTTTAGGGTTTAGGGTAGTGTTGTTGTGTTAGTGTAGTGTAGGGTAATGTTTTAGGGTTTAGGGTAGTGTTTGGTGTTGTGCAGGGTAGTGTTTGGGTTTAGGGACAGAACTGGGGGTCAGGGATAGTTGTGCAGGGGTAGTGTTTTAGGGTTTAAGTTAGTGTTGTGGTGTTTGTGTAGTGTAAGGCAGTGTTTTAGGGTTTAGGGTAGTGTTGGGGTGTCGTGCAGGGTAGTGTTGTAGTGGGAGGAGCGGACTGGGAGAAGGGTGAGAGTCGTGCAGGGGGTAGTGTTTTACGGTTTAAGATAGTGTGTGGTGTTTGTGTAGTGTAGGGTAGTGTTTTAGAGTTTAGGGTAGTGTTGGGGGTCGTGAAGTATAGTGTTAGAGTGTAGGGTCTAGGAAGGGGGCAAGGGGAAGGTCGTGTAATGGGTAGTGTATTAGGGTTTAGGGTACTGTAGTGGTGTTTAAGTAGTATAAGGTAGTGTAAGCATGATTTTAGTGCAATGTTTTAATTAGCATAAACCATAGTACATGTATAACCATTTGCATTATAAATTCATGCGCAGTTAAAACTTGCGAAGTAATGATTTATGCTAAAGTACCAGCAAGGTGGAAAAAGAACGGCAGGAGTCTCTTTATAGCATTTGGTGTTGCAAAGTTTTTGGGTAAAATGTGTATTATTCGAAGGTTTGCACGTAAGACGCGATAGTCTGCTTTCTGTATCTACCATATAAGAGTTATGCTATGCTTTGTAATACCCATGTATTGATGCAATCTGTAAGTCGATCAAATATTGATAATCTCTGGATCTCCGGTTTTAAAATACCATTACATTTTATTCTTTTAGAATATGTTTCATTACATCAGCAGTGATTTAATGCCCTCGTAATATATGTGTACTGTTTAATGATGTCTTATCTTATGTGTAATGTTGGATCAATGTATTGCAAGCACTCGCACTTTAATGGTCGTAATGACCGAATAAAGTTAATGATGATGAAACGCTTACGTCTTTAAGAGACAACAATAATCCGAACTGGTTTATATTTTTGGTAGCAAGGTGTACAGTCGCTCCAAACCTCCACACAGGTCAACATGTTTTATACATACATTAGCAGACAGCTATTTTCCCCGACAACAAGTTGGCAGCTCTTGCAAGCTCTTCCTGCCAAAGGGACAATCAGTTACATTCCGATGGAAAAATAAATCCCTCCAACCCACCCTGAACGCAGTGCGGGAGGCGAACCGCTCGCGGCATGCTAACACTTTCGGTTACCACCCAACAGCAAACGAGGCCCCCAGTGACTTTGTCAAACTTTAGTGAAGATTAATTTGACTGCAGGTGTCAGGCGTGAGTTGCCCTTTGCAGATTCGCCGAGAACATGTGGTGGAAACACTTGCATATGCAGGCAAGATGGCGAGACACGTGACGTGACGGATCTCACAGCGCTATTTTTATGAAACGCGCATGTTTGTTCAGAAAACCCAAACAAGGAGGAAGCACCGTGTTTGCGATTTTTCTCTTGTTTACTCCCAAACACTGTTACCAATTACTGGTGCCGGGATGTATTTTGTTTCCTTAATTGTAATTTCTCAGGCAGTGTACAACCGGCAAAAGGCAGCCCATAAATCTTGCACTGACAGCTACTGTGGTTGTCCAATGTTAAACATTAGTAGGTTCTCTTCTGAGCCATTTCTTAAGTTGTCTGCGTCAGCTTTCCACCTTCAACACACATCTGCAGCTCATCTCAGCTTTTGAAGAAATATATGAGCGCCTCCGTTCAATTTCACCTCCCCTTTTAGAAGCCACCGACTTGCCGCTGTGAAGGCCTGACTCGTTTGAAGGTCGGCCGATTCGTTTGAAGGTCGTCTGCAATGGATAAAACCTAAAGCCTTTGTAAAATTTGAATGCGATAGGATCTATTTCATTCCAGCACATTTTCGTGTTATTTTTGTTGGTGTTTCCGCACTGCGCATCCCAAATCCCAAATCTTTGCTTATGACAGGTGGTGTATGTTTGACCGGAAGAGCCCGAAGCCCTAAGATTTTTCTGTAACTTACTCCTGTAGTTGTACTCCTTGCTTGCTCATGAAATGTAGGAGTATGCCTAAAGGAAGTCGCCCCCATTCACTGCAAATTCACAGATTCAGGAACAATTTCTGTCAAAATCAATATGCTAGTAGATACATTATTTTTTCTTAGCTCATTGAACGAGCGAACATAACAAATGCTTTCAGGTTTTCAAGGTTTCCATGATGAATATGTATGAGATTCATTTATATTTAATACATTTCACTTGATGTTTTTTTAGCATGTTTGTTATCGGTTCCAAAGATCTGAGAAGATAGTATTATTTGCTTAGTCAACAAACATAGGCCACGAAATGATAGTGCACAGGGAGTCACAACACTTGCAAAGGGAACAAGTTCTGAAAAATCTAAAATATTCTGAAATTTAAATTATGCTGGTGCAATTTGGAGTTTTCACGTTGCACTTGGTACACAAATTCCCGAAATTCTGCCATTATGCCACATTGCATAATTATGCCCGCTTTTCAGTGCAAAATTAGAGATCAGAACCACAAGAACAAACAACAAGATTGCGAGTGGCTGTTGTTCGTGGCAATTGTGTTTTCGTGCTATTATTAGAGAGAAACGCACCCTCTCGTCAAACATTTATGTAAGGATGCATTTTGTATTAAAATAGAGAGCTAAACACCAAATTAATGGAAAAAAGGATATATAAAACGTATGATCACTTTTGTAAAAAAAAATTCTAGGACATAGTTAACATAAGCATTACTGAAGAGTACAAGCAGGATTAGTTTATGTACAAGTTAGAAAATAGCGTGCCATTCCTTGAACCTACCGCAGGGTGGTAGGAGTAGAGCAGAGTCTTATTGACTTTCTAAAATCCAGGAAGCAAAGCATATTTCATTTTTTTCTTTACATGATTGCCAAAGAGAGGTGTTAAAATAGGGCTCAGCATATGTTAACGCCAGATGTTTAGACATCTGACCCATATCTAATCTCTTTGCCATGCAAGCGCTGCCTATGTCAAAATAAGGCATATGCGTCAAAAATTGCTTAAGTGCCAAAGAGTACCACACAGTTAGTAGAAAATTAGTTTGGGCAGCATGTTCCAGGGATAGAGGCAGGCGCTGTTATTTATTGCTCAAAGTTTGGGATATAGCGAACAACGCAGAGGCCGTACTGAGATCTGTTAAAATGGATTTATTCTGCAAAGCAGTCTTAGTTCTAAACACTGTTATTTTCTGTGCCATCAGCTGTGTGTGGACAATTGACAAATTTGGACGTATTCAACAATTTCCGCAGACTGGTCAAATCGCTACTGTTCTTTGATACATGTGTCGACTGAATAATGTGGAACATGTTCAATTTCTCTGCAAAAAGATGGAGATAAATGTATGGTGTCAAGTTTTACCAGTTAAAGGTAGGGAGTTCCATGTATTGCTAAACTCGTATCGAATCACAATAAAAGAAAACATTGTTGCAGAAAGTATTTTGTCACTCGTGAATGAGCTTAGTTTTCATTTGTGCACCGTTTTATGTGCATAAGACATCATTTCATGCATGAACATAAAACTTGCTATTCTGGTGGTTAATTCAAACAGGAAAACGTTGGCTTGGAGTCCTGTGAGGTTCCACAGAGACCAGGAGTCTCGAAGACCTGCTGTATTCAATGCGAATATGAAACGCCTTTGATATTTTTCATATATATATATATTTTTACATCAGTGCATGTTCTTAGGAGCTATGGAGTTGGAGTTCGGGTCAAAGCTTGAAGGGCAGTAATTATTTTGAGAAAAGAAACACATTAGATTTACTTTAAGAAATGCACACCCAAACAAATCGACTTTTCACTTAAAATAGTTTTTTTGGCAATTAACTTTCAGCCTAAAGAAAAAAAAAATAGTTTCGTTTGAAAAATCTATTTAAATTCACTTGAATTTATTGGTTTGACTGACTGTCTTTCATGAGACGTACCACAGCAAAATACTTTATACTCATGAACGCACAATTAAACTTATGATGCCATGCATTTGTATGTCTACTTGATCCTGACAGTTTATATTGCTCTCTTATCGTTCCACTACATTTATTGGGGCCTATGACAGCAGAGGGAGGTGTCATAATTAACTGTAATCAGTTTTCAACCAATCACAGGGCCGGCTTTAGGGCAGTGCAAAGTGGTGCGGCCGCACTGGGCGCTGACCTCTGGATAGGGGCTCCGACTGCAGGGGTTGGGGCTGTGTTTAGTAATAACTTATGATTGAAGAGATGAGGGGCACTTTTACCTGGTGGTAGTGAGAGAATCCGAGGAGGCTGTCATTGTCGCACCAGGCACCACCAGCGCTAAAGTCAGCCCTGGCCATCAATTTCTGCTACCACCTTCCCCTAGATTGCAGAAGATCATAGCTCTCACCATGAACTGCTCTACAGTGACAGTAACTTTTTCTTATGGATGGCCCTCAAATGCTTTAGTGTCTCCCTCTGTCAAAGGAGCCCCATTACCTTAAGTACAATCCTGAACTATTGATTACCTCCAGGTCCCTCCTGTCCTCATCCCTTTCATTACAAATTGAGACATAACTATCTCACTGACCGAAAACAAAACAAAAGAAATACTGGATCCCTTACCACAACCACTATCACCAGGAGTACATAAGACATAGTTACTCAGAATTCCTTCTGGGTGTTTTTTTCTGTCTGTTGACAGAATGAGTCAGGGATTGGAACTGCTCCTGCTAGGCCGGAGTAGCGGACATGGAAGAATTGTCTTTGCAGCAGGGAAGTGAGGACACAGTCGTTGTGCATGTCTCCCTTTCTGTTAGGCTTGCAGGAAGACATGCAGCGGTCATCTCTGGAACAAACACCTTGTTTCATTTCCAGGCATGGCGCCTGGTTTGCTCTGCATACATCCCTGGCCGCCGCCCGCCGGGCTGGCGGGGAGATGTGTGTCAAGGAGATTTTGCAGTTTCGAACCCGGGAGCACCCGATTGGGTGTGTGCTTCTAGGGTTGCCTGACTTCCGGTTGAGACATGGCAATGGGGAACAGGCATGCCAAGAGAGGAATGCACTCCTCTGGCATCGGTTTCAGAGTGACATGGAAATTCCAGATGCCTACAAATGCCTGTCCCGGGTACGTACCACACAGCAGATGGTATGTTCTGCTTCTACTGTGATTTGGGAAGTAGTTTGGTGAGCTGGTTTTTGCTGTGGTGATCACAGGGAAGCATTCCAGGAAGTGGAGGCATGTTGTAGAATCTTCCTCTTCTTCCTCAGTTTCCTCGCCCTCTTCTCATTCCCCTCTTCGGTTGAAGCACCGCAGGGAGAGTGGAAATGCCATACTGAAGCGCTTGATTCGTGAGACCATGGTAGAGATGGGGATAGTAACAAGCCTAGGGATGCAGTCCAGGTCCCAGTGCAGTCATCAGATTTTTCAGGGTCGGAGGAGGAGATTGTGGGTTCTGAAGATAACAAGGGAAAATATATTGATCTAGACATGTTGCCGGATTTGTTGAAATATGGGATTTCTAGAGGAGGAGACCCCGGGCACTTCTGCTGGGTCTCTGCTAAACCAGTTTCAGAGTGATGCCACGGTGGAGGTTCCTGTTCATCCTTACATCCATGAGTTTTGAAGAGGGAATGGAAAAATCCCAAAAGGATCAATCTCCCTAGGTTCATGACCAAGTTGTACCCTCTGCAGGATATGCAAAATGTGTTGTCATACTCCATTCCTATGGATTCCTTTGTGGCCAGTCTGGTTGGTCATACATCCTTGGAAGAGGAGGCAGTAATTAAGGATTCAGTGGATAAGAAGGTGGCTATCGCTCTACAAAAAGAGTACTCTTGCTCTCATCTGGCCCTCAGAACTGGCATTTATGGGACATATGTGGCAACATCCGTGATTTCAGATGTAAGCCCTTGTATAGATCCCTGGATGACACATCTGATTGTGCTGGGATGTTGGAGTATATTAAGCACCAAGTGGAATTTCCCTCGAATGTGTCCTTTGATGTGGTGAGGGCATCTGCACTAGATGGGGTGGCTTGTGAAACAGCTCACCATAATATGTTTGTGAAAGACTGGCAGACAGTTTCAGTCCAGAAAGCTCCTGCAATGAGACTGTCTTTCCAGGGGAATATGCTGTTTGGGGCTGAGTTGGAAGATATGCTCCACAAACTCTTTAAAGAGAAGAAACGTTTGTCTTCTCTGAAGCAGGCTACGTTGGATAAATAGTAATTGAAGCCGAATTCCCCCTTCCATCAGCCTTCCCGACTGCAGTATCCCTGGGTCCAGGACAGGTTTTCATCAGGCAGAGGGAGGACCATGAAAGCCAAGTCTCCCTCTAAAGCCTCATTCCTGACTATATGATGGTGGGACAGGAATCTGTGGTCAGTGGATGAATCCAGCACTTTCTTCCAGCCTGGGAGGAATCTACTTCAAATGACTGGGTGTTGGACATTGTGAGGCACAGCTACCGGATAGAGTTTGCAGTGACTCTTCAGGATTCAGGGGTTTGTTCATCTCCTTGGTCCTCCAGCCCAAATAAAAGGGCGACATTATTGCAAGGACTTTGCTCACTTCTGCAGAAGGGTGCCATTCTGGAAGGTCCTCCGATGGAGATAGACAGGGGTTTTTACTTCATAATTGTATTGTTGGCAAAGTCTACGGGAGGCTTTTGACTTGTTTTGGATTTGAAGGTGCTGAGCAAGTTTGTCATACACCTGCCCTTCAAGATGGAGACTCTCCGGAGAGTGATTCCATTGGCGTCCAGGAATCATCAGATGTGCACTCTGAATATGCAGGATGTTTACTACTACTGCTGCCACTCAATTTTCACTGCCAGCAGTTTCTGAGATTCTGCATCCAAGGGACTCACTATCAATGTTGTGTCCTGCCCTTCTGCCTTCGCTCAGCCCTGTGGGGTCACCAAACTGGTGGCCCCATTGGTTACTTCATTACATTTCCAGGGCATCCACCTGTTTCCCTATCTGGACGATTGGCTACTCAATGGACCATCGAAGGAGCAGTTTCTTCACAATCTCCAGGTTGTATGTTTGGCATTGAAGAGTCATAGGTTCCTGCTAAACCAGGAGAAATGTCAGCTCGTTCCTTCTCCGGATATGATGCTTATCGGGGCCTGGTTTTGCACCAAACTGATAAGGATCTTTTTACCAAATTCCATGGCTATACTCTTGATGTCATTCACAAGGAAGTTGATGGGGGCTCTTCCTTTTAAGTACAACTGTGGTTGAGGTTGCTGGGTCTTATGGCAGCTGCAGTGTTGGCAGTGGCTTGGGCCCGCTTCCATCTCCAGCCTCTGTGGGTCCATCTACTTTATTGTTGGGATCCATGCTTTTAGGATCTCGATTGACTGGTTCCCGTCATTCTGGCAATCATCCCAGATCTCCACTTGCAGGACAGTCTTTGGAAGGGGATGCCATTGCAACCTGATCCCCCCTATTGTCCTCACTATAGATACCAGTACATTAGGTAGGTGCGGAGCCACTCTGGGAGACAGTTTTCTGCAGGCTTGTTGGTTGTGTCATCTTCTGGTGGGACAGAATTTGGTGGTGCAATCAGACAACCTGGTGATTGAGGCATATCTTAGTCATGAAAGGGGCATTCACTCCAAGTCTCTGAGTGCAGTAGCAGTGCCAGTGTTTTGCTGGGCAATGGGCCATTTGCAGTCGCTGGTGACAGTTCACATCAATGTGGTGGATGTCCTTAATCATTTTTTTCCACTGTCCCCAGGAAATGTCTCTCATTCAGGACGTTTTTTGTAAGGTATGCAGAAGGTTAGGTGTTCCTTTCTTAGACCTATTTACTTCTCAGCTAAATGCTCAGGTGCCCAGGTTTCTTGTGCGCACTCAGCACGAGGATGTCTGGGGAGTGGGTGCATTGACCAATCCTTGGCCATCTCAGCTGCTGTATGTATGCCTTTCCTCTGATTGCTCTGATTACAAATTCATGGCCAGTCTGAAGGGGAATCCAGGGTGATAGTTGTAGAAGTTCCTTTTTGTCCACAACGGTCTTGGTTCCTCCCTCACAACCTACTAGCTGTTCACGGTGCCTGGTAAAATTCCTGCTTCCCATCTCCGCTGTGGTCAACTGCTTTACTGCTTCTCCCACGGCTGCGTCTGTTGACATGGAACTGAGAGGAGGGGGCTGCAATGCAAAGGGATCCACAGCATTTATCAGTTGCCATTCTGCAATCTCGTAGGCCTTCGACACTCAAATTCTATGAAAGGCACTGGGGAAATTTCCAATGTTGGTGTGGGTCTCTTTAGTTGTCTCCCCTGGAGTGTTCCCTGATGAATGTGTTGCCTTTTGTTTGGGATGGTTTTGAAAAACAGTTGGCGTTCTCCACCTTGCTGGTCCAGTGGGCTACTATTAAGGCATTTAGGACACCTTGGGGGAATCTGACGGATGTGGATGACTTGATTTCAAGGCTGTTGAGGGTTTTTCTCTTTATCACCCTTTGGTGAGCCACTTTTCCCGTTATCAGATTTGCATCTAGTTTTGCAAGCTTTGGTTGCTGCACCCTTTGAGCCTTTGGATTTGGTAGACATTTATTTTGTTGTTCCTTTAAGGTTGTTTTTTTGGTGGCAATCGCATCGGTCCGGTGCCTGGGTGAATTGGGAGCTCAGATGGCAAGGGAACTCTTCATGTCTTTTTCTAAGAATGAAGTTGTAGTGCGTTTGGATTAATCTTTTGTGCCCAAGGTGGCCTCTCAATTTTATCATTCACAGGCTTGCTTTGGGGCGGATCCGGAATCAATTGATGGTGTACCATGGTCTCTGTTGGATGTCAGGCGGACCTTACTGGTCTATCTGGAGCACATAAGTTAATTTTGAAAGTCTGACTCCTTGTTTCTTTTGGGTCTCCTCCGGGGGCGGAGAAGGCATCTTCCTTGACCATTGGCTGGAGTATTAATCTGATGATTGAGCTGGCCTATTCTGTGTCAGGGTCTCTGCCTTTTTGGGGGTGTTGGGACATTCAAGAGGGGTGGCAGCTTCCTGGAAATTTGCAGTGTTGCTACCTTCTAATACTTTTGTGAGGCATTATAGGCTCCAGAATGTGTTGTGCGAAGATACACATTTTGGGTTGGGGTGTTGCTTGTCATTAGCTCCTAATTTATGTTAATTTCTGTCTGTTCTAATAAATAACTGTGGGTGCTGCTGTATGGTATTGAATCATTTGTGATTTATTTTCTATATGAATGCCGGGTGCTTGGCTTGGGTATTCTATGAAAGGGAAGAGGACAGGAGGCAATGGGCAAATCATGTTATCTCCCTGTGCCAAACAGAAATTAATTTGTCCTTGTGTAACGTAACTGTTGCTCATGTAAAGTGCTCTAATACCTGATACCTTTGGGTCAACTTTACGCTATATAAACCTCAGAGAAAAAAATAACTGTGCACAGACACTGCAGTGGCAGGTCTGAAAATGCTTTGAAAGGTTGCTTGTGTAGGTGGTACAATCAGTGCTGCAGGCCTACTAGCAGCATTTGATTTACAGGCCCTGGGTACACACAGTGCACAGTACTGTGGACTTACTAGTAAATCAAATAAGCCAATCATGGAAACACCAATCCATAAATACAGTTTAGAAATGGAGCACTTGCACTTTGCCATTGATCAGCAGTGGCATAGTGTCCAAAGCATCCAGACCAGCAAAAACGAAATCCAGCACAGAGCAAAAATACAGGAGGCAGAGGCAAAAAGACAGGGGAAACAACGCCAAGGATGCCAGGTCTAACACAGGTGATCCACATTTTGGGTTCTGTAGGCTTCCAGCTGGACAAAGCAAATTTAACATTAGGCATTTGGTGACATGTAAACTAACCATTTTTATTTTAGCAATGAAGCATTCATTGAGGAGAGCTACATACCCATGCTACTATAAGTTATGTTCAGAGGTAATTTAAGGTTATCACTTCTAAAGTATATCCCTCTAAGATAGCAGGAGGCAAGATGGCGCCCGTCTAAGCGGACGCTTGCAAGCCTAGCTGGTGGAGGTCCCGAGGATGATGTGTCCGGTGTGAGAGCAAGCACGCTCTTCCCCCCGGCTGAGTATCCCGCTCCCTGCCCATAACGCCGACGGATGCTGTACCTACTCCCCCCGCCTTGGTTACCATTTGGCAGCAGACGGCAGGCGTTCTCACTGCCTTGGAACTGCTCTCTTCGTACGACGCTGCGTATCAGCGTACCTGCGCCGCCTGCTGCATCAGCTCACTAGCGCCCCCACTATGGCTCTGAAGATTGCCACTAACGCTGCCGCGAAGGCAGCCGCGGCGGCCGCGGCGAGAAGAGCACTGAGTGAGGCTGCTTCTGTGCCTAACGAGAATCCCAGCACAGGTATGGATAACTCTCCAGGAGAAGTCTGCAAACAACGTCCGCCGGAATTGAAGAGAGGGAAGGGCGCTACAACTGCCGGTAACAGCAGGCAGAAACCAGGCCGTCCTTCTGTGGTTGAGCTACTACAATGGAGCAAAGAGGCAGCAACTATTGTGAGTACTGTTCCCCTGAATTTGCTCGAGTTGAGTGCTGGTGGCGCGGTGGGGGCAGCTGTGGGGGGTTGGGCGCTGCTGGCAGCAGCGCAGTAGCAATGCCTCACACAGTCACTGTAACCCATGATAAAACTACCTGCTCTGAGGTCTCTCTCAGCGCTGAAAATAAAGGGGGTCATAAACCGGAGCTATTGCAGGGGCTAGCCAATGGAATCACGCAGCCATCAACAAGTATACTACCCCCTAATGCAGATGGCATTTGTTCGATGGGATAAGACGTGCCACTCGCTAACAACGTTTCAAAGCAGCTGGATAGGCTCCCAATGACCCTTCAAGAGACTGTTCATCAAATGGTTCATGAAGTGGTTACTACGGGACCAAAGGACGATGGGGAAGAGGAGGAAGAACAGAGTGACTGCTACTTCTCACTAAATGAGGAAGCAGAATGGTCAGAAGATGCTTTAAGCACATCACAGGGGGCTAGTAGTTTGGAATCAGATCTGGATCTTGAAGAAAGTGAAGAGGATCCGCCATCTACAACAAAAAAAGGTATCAGCCGTCCAGGCAAAGTGAGTAAACAGAGAAAGGACCTCTCTTGGGACTATTCTGCTAACACCCCGCTGTCCGGAACTGGCGATAGCTCTGCTGCCGCCACAAAACCTGAAGGCCCCTCCACTTTAGAGACAATTCACCAAGCCATTCTGGCCCATAGAGATGAAGCGCGCCATGACAGCAGAAAAACCCAAGCAGGGTTGCGGAAGATGCAGGGAGTAGTCCGCAAACTATCCAAAGCCTTTTCTAATATGGGTGAAAGAGTTACGCAGCTGGAGGATAGGGTAATGGGAGCCGAGGGCGATACGTTAAAGGTAATTTCAATGTTGGAGGCTCATGAGGCCCAGATCAAAGACATACATTGGAAGCTCGAGGAATCAGAGAATCGTCAGAGAAGGAACAACCTAAGAGTTCTCGGAGTACAGGAAGGAGTGGAAGGTTCTGATGTCAGGAGTTATATCATCACCCTGTTTTCTTCAGCTTTCCCCGAATTATCAAACTGGAACTGGGCATCTGAGATACAAAGGGCTCATCGCATTCCTTTTATAAGGAGCCTAATGATGAAGGAAGGAGACAAACCAAGGGCCATCCTGTCTTTTTCGGTAATTTTCTGTTGATACAAGCCATCTCGGATAAGGCAAGACCAGACGCCAGGAGGATATCTGGGGAGATATCCTTTTTTGTTAGGCCGGACTTCTGCCATATCACGGTGGAGAGGCACTGGAGGCTCAAGCAGATGCTGAAGCCGTTCCAGGACAAAACGATCCAGGCATTTTTGATTAACCCAGCGCAATTGAAAATTATTAACCAGGGGGCTACCCGGTATTTTTCATCGGAGATTAAGGCTAAGGAATATTTAGGTTCCCTGGGTTAAAGGGGTTGGGGGCTTTAATGTCCTCCTTCTTCTTAAAAAAAAAAATGTGCTGCCGGTTAGAGCCATTGGATAGAAGTCTGAAGCTTGAATAGTGGGGGGCGGGGTATGAAGCGGGGCTTGTTCTTTTCTTTTTTGTTTGTGGGTTGTCTTGCGGGATGTTTTTCACACTGGTCACAATGGTTAGAATTAGATGGGTGTGTATTAGGACACACCACCTTCTAGGCTCGCGCTCATCACATGCACAGACCTCGGTCTAAGCGCTTCCAGGGCGGAGCAGGTAGCTACCAGAGGGGCGGGGGGCAGGGGGAGGGAGGTCACAGGGTAGGGGGTGGTAGGGTGCAGGATCTGGGCACTTTGGAGGGGGGGTGGGGACGGGGGTTGGAAAAGAGGATATTATTGGAATCATGTACATAGTAGGTATAATTCTAAGGTTGAAGACTCAGTTTTCAGTTAAAAGGTATCATGAGGAAGCTTAGGATCTGCACGCTGAACATTGGGGGGATGAATGATGTGTTAAAAAGGCAGAAATTGGGACAGTTTGTTACACTGAATAGCCTAGATGTTATCTGTATTCAGGAAACGCATCTGCCATGGTCCAAGAAAAATCTTTTAAACCTTAAAGGTTTTGAGCTGGTGGGCTGCTCAAAACAAACTTCCATGATCAGGGGCGTGGCCATTTTAATCAGAAGCTATCTCGGAGGATGTAAACGGTCCCTATCAGATGTGTATGGTAGATGGGCCATTGTGGAGCTAAGTATAGGTTTCACTATATGTACAATATATGGCTCAAACCAGGATGATGCCGACATCTTTGATAGCTTGGAAGTGGAACTACTTAACTGGCCACACCCGATGATAGTCTGTGGGGACCTCAACATCTCTGCGGATTTTACGACGGGACTAAACAACATCAACTATGTAGGTCGCAAACCTAAGGTGTTCAGAGCGGTGTCCGCATTAGTTAATACTCATAATCTGCTGGATGTCTGGGGGTATAAGGAACCGCAAACTCCTGGTTTTACCTATTTTTCCTGTCCCTTTAAAAAATATTCAAAACTTGATTATGTGTTCATTTCCCAAACGGAGGTAGGAAAGATTGACATATGCAAACTGCCGAAAGTAATCTCTGATCACAGTCCTCTGATTATAGTATACGAAAATGATCACCCAACATCTCCTCCTTTCAAATGGACGTTTGAGAAGAGATTATTAGCTAACCCGGAATATGTGAACCATCTTAAAACCTGGGCTCAGGGTTATTTTGATATGAACAGATATAGTGCCTCTCGTAATACAGTGTGGGATGCTTTTAAGGCAACACTAAGAGGGGAGAGTATTAGTTTTGTGGCTTTTCAAAGAAAAAAAGCACGTGCGATTCATGAATCCCTCATGGTTCAGCTGGCTCAGGGAGAAGAACAACATTTGAGAGATATCGTGCAGGGGAGCGATACCAGTGAAAGTTTAAGTAAGATTTTAGCACTGAATGCAGAAATATTCATGGCAGACGCTCAGAGAAGTGCCGACAACTATCAGATCTCCAAGGGGAAACTGTATGAGACAGGAGAACAAGCCGGCAAGTTATTGGCCTTAAGGATGAGGCAAGGAGTAAGTAAAAACCACATAGCTAAAATTCAGTCGGGTAATCAGTCGTATACAGACCCAAGGGATATAGGACAGGTTTTTAAGGAATTTTATCAAAACCTGTATCAAGAAGAGGCTAGGGCGGATCCAGCTATTCTGGCTTTTGACGATCTAGGGCATCCACTCTCGGCTTATGAGAGGAACATACTCGATAGGGATATAGAAATAGATGAAGTCCTGTCAGCTCTCCAGAACGTACCAACCGGCAAAGCCTCTGGGCCTGATAACATCCCCACCGAAGTATATAAATGCCTACAGGATATACTTGCCCCTATACTGTTGGATTTATTTACTGGCATTGTCTGGACCGGTATTACCCCGGATTCATGGAAGGATACCAACATTATAGTCTTCCACAAAAAGGGCAAAGCAAGGGAGGACCCAGGGTCATACCGTCCTATATCCCTCATGAAAACAGACACGAAACTATATGCTAAGGTCATGGCTAATAGGCTGGGAGGGGTCATTGGCGGGTTGGTCTCCCCTTGGCAGCACGGCTTCGTGCCGGGCAGGGGCACAACAGACCATACTAGACGTGCCATTGCCTTATTTGATGCCCTTACTGCCTCGGGAGGTCGCGGCGCCATGATCCTTCTCGACTCCGAAAAAGCCTTCGACCGCGTAACCTGGACGTATTTATGGGGGACATTGGAACAGAGGGGCCTTGGCCCTAAAATTATTAAGGCTGTAAGGGCTTTGTATGTGGATCCCTGTGCAAGCATACAGTTAATGGGAGGAGCGTCGGACAAATTTTTATCTCCCAGGGGACCCGTAAAAGATGCCCCTGCTCCCCAATCCTTTTTGCTTTATATATCGACCCGTTAGTTAGAAGGATTTTGGGAAGTGGGGGCTTCAATCCATTGGTATTGGGGGGCTCTGAGACAAAGTGGCTGGCCTACGTGGATGACCTGGCAGTTTTAACTACCGATCCCGCTGCTGCAATGTTGAACCTGGAGGCAATAACTACAGAGTTTGGTCGATGCTCAGGTTATCTACTTAATGTGAATAAAACCCAGATAATTTGTACAAACAACATTACTAAACAAGACAGCAGATACACAGATTTGGAAACTTATCTGGGGGTTAAAATTAGCCCTTCGATGGAGACTATAGTCAAAGAAAACTATGATCCTTTGATCATGTCAGTTACATCGGAGTTAAAACGGATTGATACCTTCCACCTTCCATTAATCAGTAGAATCAATGTTTTAAAGATGACTATGATGCCCAGATTTCTCTATCTTTTTCGTGCAATACCATTAATGCTGGGGGAGAAGTTGATCAATTCCATCGAGAGCACATTCACCAACTTCCTGTGGCAGTACGGCAAGACAAGTCGTGCATTAAAATATTTAGCGCTCCCACAGGAAAGAGGTGGCTTAGGTGCCCCCAACATCAGGTGTTATCTTCTGGCTTTCCTGCTTAGTCAAATGGCGATACTTCTGGGTAATGCCACAACAGCTAGTCATAGGCTTCCAGATAGTATCTCCCCACCCAATATTTATGAATTACTGATGGGGAAGGAAGCGGAGGGGACACTTTTACCTAATACTGATCGGCGATTTTACAATAAAAAAAGATACAAGGTACTGAATTCGGCATGGGGGGTTTGGAAAGAAGTTAAAAAATCTTTAGGCATTTCGAAATTTAATTACTATACACCGTTATGGAATTCTAAACTTTTTCCCTTCCTCAGTTGTGATGGAGGGTGGTCTGAATGGGAATCCTGTGGAATTCATAGAATAGGGGACATTTGGGTCGACTCCTCCCTTATGGGCTTTCAGGATCTCCAACAGAAGTATGGATTGGAATCTAAACATAGCTTTACATATATGCAAATATATCAAACACTGACGGCCATTAGACCGAGACTTAACCCAGGTGGAAGAGTTAACATCCTTGACCTTCTCTTGGGTGGGGGGACCAGGATCGGCACAATTTACGAGGCCCTCTCCGAGACTTGGCAAGATGACATGGAAAAAGTTGAGGCCTCGTGGGCTGTTAAACTTGGGGACCCGGATGTGGATCTGGATAGAGCGCTGCTGATGGCAGACAGCTTATTCCGATCCACAAACCTAAGGGCACAATACTATAAAACATTATTTAGATTGTATTGTATTATAACCAAGCCAAGCTTTTTGAGTGTGGGAAAAGAGATGATGATAAGTGCCCTAGATGTGTGGGGGGGCCGGCTAATTTAGCCCATATGTTCTATGACTGTACCATGCTGAAACAGCTTAAGGCGGAAATGGAAACATTTTGGGAGGGGCTGCTAGGGATTAAGATCACCTTATCCCCGGTCCTAATGATATTTGGATTTAATGCTAAGTTAAATCTGAAAAAAGAGGCAGAAGCATTTGTATTTATTGGTATTGCAGTTCTTAAAATTTTGGTGGCGGCACGCTAGAAGGATTCTACTGCATCATCTTTCCAGATGTGGCTATCTAGACTTCTCGGCATTCATATTATCGAAGATGCTCTATATTCCCGAAGTGGCAGGAGGATGAGGGTGATTGGGTAAAGGATCTGGGCTCCTCTTAAAAGCTGGAGGGATGCTAGAAAGCACTAGGCACTACACCGCTCTGCATGTCTGTTTAACTGTCTTAAATATTATTAGCCTTGATATGCTTTAACTTTAATATATAATGGTTATTATTGCCAAAAAGAGGTTTATGAAGAATCTTCCCTTGTAACTGGAGGGTTTGCTAGTAAGCTTTTAGTTCTTGTCCTTGTTTTGTACCTTTGTCTTCTTCATGATATGCACTGTCCTATTTTATAACACGATGTTCTTTTAATCTTTATGAGACATTTAAGATGAAATAATACGGATTGCTTTTTAATGAGATTGAAACTGATGTATTTAATGGAAAAGATTCTGGTTGTATACATGATTCCAATTTTAATAAATATAAAAAAATTTAAAAAAGTATATCCCTCTGTCAGACGAACATCATTGCTATGTCTTCTTCTTCTCTACTGCCATTTCTTTTCATTTACAGTGGAATATTTCCAAGTGTTTTTCAAGTACAATGCCTTTACATTCTACCAACCATTGGCCACCTTAAACTGTTCTGTGTACAGCAGAGTAACATAGAAATTCACAAAGAGTAATAATAGTATCATCTTGCATCCAATTTCTGGGTCATCCGCCTTTTCTTCTACTTGTGCAACTTCCCGCTTATTATTATATAAGTATATTAAATAACATAGGAGCCAGCATAAGCCTCTGATGAACCCCTATTCTTCACTGGATTGTGGGAGTGGGAGCTCTTCCTGTGATGCGCACATCATCCTTGCAGCGTTCTTCTTGTTCAACACTTTAGTGCATTCTTCTACGTTTGCGTCAACTCAGTGGCGTAATGCAACATGATGGAGTACCCTTCAGAATGTAAGGAGAGCTCCCCGAGTCTCCCATACGTTACAGATATTCATTGACCTTGACCTGAGTGGGGCCCCCTGACTGTTTGAGGGGGGCCCTGGAAGGGTGTGGTCCCCCTACGCCGCAATGACTGCATGAGCTTATGCTACACCACTGTATCAACTTTGTCACTGTCATCAATGTCCAGCAGTGTTCCTACGAGCAGGTGGAACATGCAGCATCTTATGGTATTTTCTAGATATTTGTAAGAGATATTTTAGGAGTGTGGAAAGAACACTCTATTGCTGCAAATAGTTAACTTAGTTTATTCTCTGTGCCTTCTGCTTTTGCCAGGAACCACATTTAAGGGTCATGACATCTCCAAATATTGTGAAGATTAAGGGCTTCATGTGGTGGCCTCCTGAAATCAGGAAGCCTCATAGGTGTTCTTGATGCATATTAAAAAGACATCTGTCCTTAAATATTCCAAAAATACTAATATCTTCTTCAACACTAAAAATAGCACAAATTCAATAGAGCCACCCTAAATGTGGCTTCAATATAGCTCAATTTTTCAAAGTCTTGAGCCACTACATTCCATCTTTGTCCTGTGAAACCCTTGTCAATGTTATTCATCATATTTCTATTTATAAAATTAATTTAAGGAAAACAACTTAAAAATTGCATTGTCAAGCTCTCCAAGATGGGAGTGCACAAAAACAATTTTTGCAATATTGGTTTTATATGTATATTATTCCCATACCCATCCTCTATCCTTCACTGACTTTTCAAAATGAAGTTATGCACTGAGCACACGTCACAAAAGTTTGAAACTAAATGCAAAACGTACAAATCTTTCACATAATTCACACAAGGCAGAACAAAGTGCTGTGCTCCACTGTGTAAAAGGTAAAATGTATCCTAACATTGCCATATCTGCTAGGATATATTGTTGTATCTCTCTGCTCCTGTGTGTTTACAGTTTAGTCTGCCTCATAGGTTTTGTAGTAGAACGATACCTTTCCAGAACAAACTACTATGATTGGACTTAGTTTAAAACGTATCCGAGTTTGTATATGTGGTGTGCCATACCGCACACATGTAAAGCTTGGAATGGTTTAGAGAGAGGAAAACATTTCTCCAACATTATTCCTGCCTCAAGGAGGCATACATGGGATGTAAGACATTACAACGCATGCTTTTACCACGCATGCCTTTACAACGCGGTTTCAACAACGCAAAACTTTACAACGCATAGCGCTTTGGGGTGCTGGATAGTGAATAGTTTAATTTACTATTCCAACTCCAGTCCCCGTGGACACTAGGGACGGTGTTGGATAGTAAATTAAACTTATTCCCTATCCTAGAACGCCCCCCAGCGCAAAGCGTTGTAATGGTTTGCAATGTAAAAGTTGCGTCGTAAAGGCACTGCGTGGTAAAAGTTGCGTTGTAAAGGATGTTTCCCATATGGGAATGCCCATGTTCCATCCTTGGCAAGCCTCCTTAATGTAAAGTGAAGCAAAGTAGTGCACAGCTCAAGTTTACGTTACTTAGGGCTATTTTCCAGCACAGAACAAGCTTTGTGCTGTAAAGTAAATCCCCTATTCAACATCTTGCACCAGTTTGAGTAATGGTTTTCAAGCAAATCATATACAAAATGCTAGTAAATCTGAGCCAAAGTGTGTTACTCTCTGCTGTGACTAACAATGCTGAACCCTGGAGCTGGGGCCTGCCTCCTTCAGTCCATGTTTATTTCTATGTTAAAAGTGCAATTAGGAAGGCCTGTAAACAACAGTGGATGGGTTTGAAACATGTCCAACATAAAACTGTAACTGGGTAACTGAAGAAAGGGAAGATGTACCTTAGTGGGGTTTAGAATGACATTCTAGAGTACTCTAGCTTCACTTTCCATTTCTGTTTCATTTTTCTTAGAAAACCTTAGGCGATAAACCATCCCCATTATTCACAGTCACCCATCTATACTTCTGCACGTGTTGTTCCCAAAAATGTTTCACCAAAAGAGGAATAACTCGACAAAGTGTTCCATCCGGCACGGCCCTGCCACACAGTGTCTCATAACTCAACACTGGACTGCATATTCTTTTTTCAAAATGCCTCTATGCGACCATAATCTGTATTACAAAGTTATTTGGGGGCTTGAATTTCCTTGGGTGAAAACTAATACATCGGACCACCCTCTAGGCCAGCGCTCCATCTCACCGCAGCACATATCACAGTTATCCCTGGGTCATTCAAACCCCTCTAAATACAGAGGGTACTATGGTGGCTAGCTGTAAATCACTCTGCTCTGGAATGAGTCTGCGACACAGCAGATCATCTTGAGAATTCCAAGCTGGTTTAGCCGTGGTAAAGAGATTAGAGCTTGCAAAGTTCTGCTAAACAGTTTCGTTTGTCTGCTTATCTGCCTGTCTGTCTGGTTATGCGGGGTCAAGACCCCTGCTGGTGTACAAGGCATCCAACACAGGACAGTTACTGTTATAGCATTGCTGCTGAATAAAATCACCAGCAGGTGTTAAAAGCATTTTTCAACACAGATACAATTATGTAATAATGCAATTTTTATTCAATATTGACAGCAACTATTTTCAAGCATACCCAACGCTTTTGTACATTATATCATATTGAGGCAAAATTTACTAACATTTTTTGACGGAATTGCATCACAAAAGTGACGCAAACTGGCGGAAAATGTTTAAATGAGATTCACTTTTCAGCTCAAAACAGCTGCAACGTAAATGGTAGGCAAGACGCTTAAATATAAAGCAATACAGCGCTTTGCATCACTAAGCATCAATGAGGCGTTCCCAATCAAACACCCATGTTTTTTTTTTAAAAAGCTCTATCAAGTAAAAATGGTAGGAAGGATTTTACACCAAAAAAATAACACTTCTTTGAGGCAGACGTTAAAAAATGTAATGTTTCTATTTCTCCAAACATTTCCAACTCTGCATGCATGCTGCACAGTACAGCACACATCCGCAGTAGTAAAAGTGCTGAAGCTTTTCTTGACTTATTGTTTTGCAGAGGAAGAGCTTTCTTCCATTATAAAACCTCTGCTAGACATAACGCAGACAATTTTGCACTCTGGTGCAAAGATTTGTGCACAATGCTAAGCAGTTTGATTGTGTGCCAGTGCCAGTGAGAGGCCAGGACATACATAACTATATTTTAGTAGATATGTTGCTGTAAGATAATATATGGCACTGTCCTGCTCTCTCCCTCTCAAGCAATGCAGCGTAGCAACGTTGGTGGTTGTTCTCGGGTGTATGAGCTTTTAGTGAATCTACTTTGTTGATTGTTTTATCTGAGTGGTGGAGTTAAGGAGCCTAAACATGTTCCTCTTATTAAAATTGATGTAATTATAGTATGAAGTGAGATACACAGCTACTACAATGCGATGTTAGTGTGCAGCATTTATTAAATAACACTGTGAGAGAATGTATTAAAAGACAATGAGAAAATGTACAGTAAACAAGGAAATCAGTGCAGGCACAAAAAAGCTTTCAAAACAAACACATTGCACTAGGGGAATCGCACATCATCGATTTTTAACTTCAATAATACTGCTTGTTGCAAGGGTTCCAAGACCTCAACATAATTAACATGATTAGCCTAGAAACTACTATTTCGCTGGACGTTCATTTGACACACATAACCTTACAAAATCAGTTACCTAATGGCAAACAATGTCACACAATTCCCGCACAACATAACAACCACCCATGCATCTCAGAGGCAGAGCACCCAGCAAGACGTGAATTTGTATCCTGTTCATTTACATGGGGACAGTGCTATGTCTAGAATTACTGAGTTTTTGTAGTTTTACATTATTACATTGTGATCACTGTTGCTGAAAAACTAAACAAAACTCAATCAATTCAGTAAAGAACATCAGCTACATGTCACTGTCAGTGCACACACTACTGCCGAAAACAACTTCCGTTCCTACCTGTTCACTTACAAAAAACAATTCAGTGATACCTAGAAAAAAAAACATCATCAAAGCAATTGTTCAACTTTAAATAAAATAACCAAATACAGAATATGACATTGTGGCACTCAAAATTACTGTCTCGGAGAAAATGGTTCTGCACAAAAAACAGCACAGGCCCTATGCTATTCAATCAGTGTCATGCCCTGGAAGAGTGCTGTCTTACAAAGCATGACTACCTGCACATATAGTTCACGTTTTTGGTCTTGCTGATGGTAGCTTTGGCTGTCTGCTGCAGACCTACTGTTTTGAGAAATTTAACAAATGCATACAGTAGGTTTTAAGTCTGGCACCTGACTGAAAAACCTTCTTGTGTATTTCCATCTCTGCTTTTGATCTGATGGCTCTCCGTCCTTGCCATGAGTTTGTCCTGCCAAATAGCATTTTAATTTCACAGTGCTTTGATTGAATGAGTAGAACTTGTACACTTTCAACATTTGAAAATTATTTGGTGATACTGAGTCATAAAATGCTGTTCTCCCATCATTAATGTCCTATTACTTACCGGTAATCTTCATTACTCCGGGTCCCGTAGTCCTCGACACCTTCATAATAACAAGTGGAGATAACCATCTCCTGACAGAAAAAAAGAACGGAGGTATGCTGGGACCCTAATACTGCCCCTCCCACCGGGAGTACATAAGCAGTACTTACCCAGCATCCCGTCTGTACAACCAAGCCCAGACAGGAAGGCCGGCCACCCGGGAGGGAGGGAGGGGCGTATGAAGGTGTCGAGGACTACGGGACCCGGAGTAATGAAGATTACCGGTAAGTAATAGGACATTACCCCCTGGTCCCTCCGTCCTCGACACCTTCATAATAACAAGTGGAGAATACCAAAGCAGAAAACCCGGCCTTCCGCACGCACAAGCACACCCAGGAAACCACCACAAAAGCAGCCACCCAAGGGAGCACCGAGAAGGAGGAAAGGAAGACCGCAGGAAACACCCGGCCCGCAACCCAGAACAGGACAATAGGGACAAGGACCGGAGACAAAGAAAAAGTCCAGGGCGGCACGAAAAGGAGGCCGCCAACCCGAGAAACCAGCAACCGGGACCCGGACCAGGACACCAAAACCAGCCAAAACAACCCACCGGAGAAGACCGCCAAGGCCAGAACCAGCAGGAAGGGACACAGGACCAGGCAGACCCACCAGGAAGACTAGACAACCTGAAGAAGCCAAAGAAAGACAAGGCCAACAGAGCGCAGGCACAAGCACCCAGCCCAAAAGTAAGGAGAAGCACAGGGCCGAAAACACAGCCAAACTCCCAAAAAGAAAGGACTCGAGCCCAAGAGAGCCGAGGAGGAAAACCGTCCGAGAAGGCCCGGGAAAGCAACAAGCACCCAGGAGCCGAACAGGACCGAGAACCCGGCCCAAAAGACAGGGACGGGGAAGAACCCCACAACCCAGTCAAAAGCCCACCAAACAAGGAAAGGCCAACAAGACCGGAAACCCCAACAAAGAAAACCAGGTCGGAAACAGAGAAACCGACCACAAGCCCAGAAAACTCCAGCCCCAAAGGGAGGGAACACAAGGCAGAAGGGGAGCACCGAGCAACCGGGAAACCCCAGCAGCCGCCCAACGAAGCACAGAGGGCAGTAGAAAGAAGGTGCCCAGAAAACACAGGAACGCCCAGGAACCCCACACCCAAGCTAGACCGGCAGCAAGGGCAGGAGCAGCAGGAAAAATAAAGCCACACCACAAGGCCCCAACCCAGCAACGCCGGAGAGGAGCCAAGCAAACCCCAAAAAGAGGCCAACAAACGCCAGCACAACCGGGAAGCCAGGACCAGAGCCAAGCAACCCGACCACGCAGGAGGACCCGCAGGCCCAAACAAAGCCCGGGAACGAGCCCAAGCAGAGCCCACAGCACAGCAAAAAGGGCAGGGAGAAACCGGGGACCCCAGCACACCACTGCCAGAACCACACAGAAGGGCGGAATAGAACAGAGAAAACCGCCAAAGCGGAAGCCAGAGGAAGCAGAGGGCCACAAGCAGAAGACCCCAGACAACCCGCAGCCAGGAGGGAGAACCCCACCGAGGCAAGAGCACCACGGAACCACACCCCACCGAGAGAGAGGAGGAGGAGGGCACCCAACAGCCCCACAACGGGAACCAAGGCCGGAGAAAACAAGGGAGGCAGAAGCGAACCAGGACACAAAAACCAGGTAACGCACAGCAGAACATCCCCAGAGCAGTCAAAAGAGCCAGGAAGCCCAGGAGGCACAGCCCGAGGACAACCAGAATGAGCAGGAAGCCTGCAGACCACCGGAGGCAAAGGGCCCAACAAACGCCCCAACACAGGCGAAAGAAGACCGCCAAGAACCGCCAGCAGGAAAAAGGCCCGAAGGACCCACCAGAGTGCGGACACAACAGCAGAGCGCCCCGCCAGGACACAAAGAGAGCCCAGGCAAGGACGCAGAGCCCAAAAGAAGACCAACACGCAAGAGCAGAAAGCCCCAGCAGACACCCAGCACAGAAAGACAGCACAGCCCCAGGCCACCAACCGGGATAACAGGAGACCCGGAGAGGGGAAAAACGGGAGCCCCGCCAAGGGCGTGGCACCAGCAAAAGACAGCCAGGCCCAAACAGCAGCAGCATGAACACCAGCGCCCAGAAGGGAAAACCCCAACCGGAAAGACAACCCGGAGGGAGGAAGCACCAGGTAAGAAGAGTAGGCTCCCCACAACCCCCGACAGAGAGGCCATACCCACAGGAGGCCCCCAACCGGGAACAAACCAGACAGGCACCCAGGCAGCACCCGGAGGAGCAGGCAGGAAAACACCCAAAGCAAGCCAAAAAGCAAGCACAGGGAGAGGCAGAGCAGGGGCAAGGAACAGAAGCAACCAGACCCCAGAAGCAAACAAGAGCAAAAAAGGCCCCGGGGCAACACTCCAAGGCACATGCCACCGAAGCAAAGGAGAACAGAACAGCCACAGCCAGGGCAGCACCAACCCCCCAGGAGCAGGTACCAAGCCGAAGCCAGGAAGCGGAGGCGCACCGCAAGCGGAGCAGAGGCCACAACACAAAAGGCAGCTCGCAGCGGAGGCAAGGCCACCCGGAAAAAAAGGGGGGAGAAGCAGCACAATCAACGCCAAGCCACGACAGCCACCCAGAAGACACCTCCAGAAGGAGGAGCAGAGGGGCAAAAAGAAAGCGGGAAAACCCGCCGCAGGCAAACAGGAACTCAGGGGAGGCAACAGGACCCCCCCCCCCCAGCCAAAACACCGACCCCCCACCAACCGGGGGCCGGGAGCTGCAAAGGAACCCGAAGAAGGGGAAACAGAAGAGAAACCCCAACAGACTGCCGTCCGGAGGAAACGAAAGGCGAGCCCCAACCAAGAGCAGCAGAGGGCAAGGGGAAGCAAGCAGGAAGGAGAAACCCTACAACACAGGGAACCCCAGGAGCAAGCAAAACACCGCCAGGAGCAGGGACACCACCAGAAGGCAGCGAACCAAGGGGAGAAACCCGGAGGCAGAAATCCCCACCACGGAGACCAAGGGTGAGGAACACACAAAGGAAGCACCACAGAAGGAAACCAAACCCAGGTGAAGGAAGCCAGCGCCAAAACAAAAAGGCAACAGAGGGGCAGAGCAGACAAAAGAGCACCAAACCCCAAAACAGGTCAGCACCCCGAAGCAGAAGCCCCCCGTGCAAAGCAAGGAGCAGGGGCAGGCGGCAGCAGAGCAACCCCACCCCCCCCAGCCCCCGACCACAAAAAAAAGAGGAGCCAGGGAAGAGGCAGAGGCGTGCGGGAGAAAAAGAGCCCCGGAGAACCCCAAAGAGGCACCCCGCAGCCGGCACATCCAGCAACACACCCCAACCCCGGGAGCCCGACACAGCAGGGAGACCCGGAGGAAGAGAAAAGCAGCCCGGAGCACCCCAAACCAAGGCGAACCAGGGCCACCCAAGCCAGAAGCAAGAAGCACAGCGGGAGAGAGACCAGGAGGACCCACAGGTGCAGCAGGCCCCTAGCGAGGAGCACCACACAGAACAACCACGCCGCGAGGAAGACCAGCCCCCGGGTAACAGGGCACACCGCCAGCATGGAGAGCAACAGCCATGCAAGAAGGAGGCCACGGAAGCAAACCCCCAGAAGGCAAACCCCGAGGCCCAGCCAATCCACAACCAAGACCAGGAACGCGGGGAGGGGCAGGAGAAGAGAGCCCGCCCCCACGAGGAAGAAACCAATGCTCCAGAACAGCGCCGAAAGGAAGAGACCCCAGAAGGCACAGCCAAACAGCAGAAGAAGCCCACAAGAGCAGGTGCCGGAGAGCACACGGCCACCCGGACTGCACAGGGCGTGCACAGGCCAGACACAAATGTCCGCACCCAACACAGCAGCACATGCAGCAAGCACAGAAACAGCCGCAGACGCCACGAACAAGCATCGCCCAAACCTGGAGTACACAGGACTGCAGAATAGCGCCCCACATATACACAGAGTGCAGGCCCCCATGTAGAGGCAAGCGGGACACCCCAGAAGAAGGGGGGCCAACTGCAGGAACAAAGCGACCCCCCCCAACTCACAGGACACCAGGGGACCGAAAAACGGACCCCCAGGAGGCAGAGGAACCACCGGCAGAAACCCAGCACCCAAGCTTTCAGGGCGAGCAGGAAAGACGGCCACAAACCCTCGTCAATTGCCACATGGTCCCACGCCACCATCCATCTGCCCCCAAGGTCACCCCAAATAGAGACACCACAGCCCAGGCGACACGTCCAAGTGTAGGCAGGGACGGAACACAGCTGAGCAGCCACAGGAAGCCGCAAGCAAGGGGCATGAACCAGAGACCATGTCGAACACATGCTCCAACACACAGAGTGAAAAGGCACCAGCGCCAACCGGGGGCCGGGAGCAGTGCATGAGAGACACTGCACACTCTGGCAGATGAGTGGGTCGGAACCTGAAAGCACCAGCAGCAGGACAAAACACCACAGAAACTCACAGGCAGCCAAACACACCAATCGGAAGCAGCACATAGGGCAATGACAGAGAGTCAACACCGCAAAGCGGGACTCACCCGGAGCGGGGGCTGCAGCACCACGAACAAGGCTCCCACTCTCACAGCCGGCTCCGGAATCCCTCCAGCTCTGCACCACCAAACAGCAGGAGCAGCGCGTCTCCCACCCGGCCAAGCTCGGGGAGACGCGCACCACGACCCGGAAGCAACCGGGAGGCGGCGCACCAGCCGCAAAGGGCCGGCAAGGAGCCCCGGAACACCGGCAAATCTGCAGGAAGAAACCAAGTCACCCAGCAAGCCAGGCAGGCCGGAAGACATCCACACCAGGAGACAGCACCCCTGCCCGCGAAGCCAGGCAGCCGGGCAGGGGGAGCAGAGAAGAGCAAGCACGCCACCCCAGCCCAGCAGGAGCAGAGGCAGCAACAGCACACCAACAGTCCATTCTGTCGAAGACAGAAAAAAGAACAGACGGGATGCTGGGTAAGTATTGCTTATGTACTCCCGGTGGGAGGGGCAGTATTAGGGTCCCAGCATACCTCCGTTCTTTTTTTCTGTCAGGAGATGGTTATCTCCACTTGTTATTATGAAGGTGTCGAGGACGGAGGGACCAGGGGGTAATCAAGAACTGGAACTTGCATGCAGAGAAGCAGAAGACTCAAAAATCTTTTTTTTCAAAAATGCTACAGAATTGTGTTTCCTATATGCAAGTACCTGGTAATAGCTAAGAATATTAGAGTGACTTCTTCCAGAAAAAATAGGAATGGATTTGGATCCCTGATTTTAGTTCTGATCATCAAAATCCAGCATCATCATATTTATTTAGGACATAGAAAAGAAAAACGATCGATGGGTTTACGAAAGCGAACAATCACATTTATGTTAAAGCCACACCCTCTCTGTGATGTAATTTGCTGAAAACAAAAGCACAGTCAACTTTTAGGCAAATGTCAACCAAAGTGCATCTGCTTTAAGCATAGTTCTCTGGTGTCTTGAGAGTCATGAGGCAGTGGTGGACAGCTATGGAGCTTCAAGCTATTGCCTTTCGTACAGCAGCATGACTAAATGAAGGGTGTTGCTTCTAAGGACTTCTAGTAACAGCATAAGGTACTTCAGCCTGCTACAGAACAGACTACAAGGACCACTAGTAAAAATGTAAGGTATTGCAGCGTGTTATGAAAAAGATATGTTTCGGGCCCCAGGGACCTCTAGAAATGACTTAAGTTACTGAGGCATCCTTTGAAAAAGGATTTGTGTCTGAATGAAGAGAACATGTTTTGATTGGGTGAAGTGCATCCTTCCACAGCTGACACAATTTTTTTTTGCACATACATGTATCAGTTTACTTTTAGCAAATAGCAGTGCATATAGCTGTTTGATTGTTTCTGGCTATAGAACAACGTTTTGAGTGGATGAGTTACATCCCTTTACTACTAACATAAGATAACACTTTTGCTTTTTGAATATTGCTGTCTCATCTCATTTGTAGAAGACAATAGTAGCATATCCGCACTCAATGCGCCGGTTTCTTTTGCATTCTTAACAAGTTCATTCTACATAAACGTGCTAGATAGTAGCTAATAATATTAGGATAACTTCTTCTAGAACGAACATTTAGAACTCCATTTAAAGCCATAAAAGTGCCTATTATAATTGAATTTTCCATTAGTATATTTACCTTGTACGAAAATGAGAATAAATCAATGGACTTGAGAAAGTAAATATGCAAATTTATACTGAAATCCCGTCCTATGAGTGATCTGGTATGCTGAAAACAAAAGCACAGTCCGCTTTTTATCTCTATCAGAAAAGTACATTGAAATGCATCTGCTTCATTCATAATTCTCTGGCATCCCGAGTTTGAAGGGACAGTGGGGACACCTAATGGACAACACGTAATTGTTTGCTAATATTAACTTAAGATACTAGAAGCTATTATGGAAAATATTTATTTCTAATGAGGGAGCTCTATTGACAGTCTATGGTACTGGAGGCTGCTACAGAACACGTGTTTCCTATTACCCAAACCTTTAGTAGCATAAGGCTCTGCAGCCTGATTACAGCAACAAATATATTTGACTGGAAGGACCTCTTGTAGGAACCCAAGGTACTGCACCCTACTTCAAAAATGGTGTTGACTCAACAGATCTCTCCATATAGCCTGCAGTACTACAGCGTGCTGCAGCAAAGGATATGTGTCTCACTTCAGGATACTGCTGTAAAAAGAATTTATATTTGACATCAGGAACCTCTAATGACTACCTAAGTAACTGCAGCTTGGTATAGCAAGCATGTGTGACTGATTGAAGGAGACTCCAGTAATAAGAATTAGCAAAGCCCACAGGTCTTTGCTTGTTTTCTTCGGTTGACAAAGGCCTATTGGCTTTGGCAATGCTTTGTTTAAAAAACAAATGAGATCTATTTGATTTGTCAACTCTTGTTACTCTTGAGATGAGAATGTGAGAATGAATGCCTTGTGTACCCAATTAGTTTTCATAATGTGCACATATATTATTTTGGAACATTTGTGATAGTTCATAAAACAGTTGTACATTTTTTACAGTTTCACAACTTTCAACACACAGCTTTCCTTTGTGAAAAAGTGATGCAATAGGAGCCCAGTGTAGGACATCAGACAAGACCTCACTCGGAAACATGTACAGGTTATATTTATCCGGTGCACAGACATAATATCGACTCCAAAATATCGTTTGGACAGAATATCGAGTTTTAAATATCGTTTGGAGAAAATATCGACAGGACAGAATATCGACAGCCAAAATATCGTTTTTAAGGTAAGTGAAGTAATATCGACTGTAAATAATATAGAAAGTAAAAAATATCGTTTTTTATATAATATGTAATTATTTATAGTGTTTTTATGTTATAATATGTGTGAAAAGTGTCATTTTATGTTATAATTATTTTTAATTAATGATTTTTTTTAAATTATTGTGTAATTTTATTCTGTAGCGGGTTGTGGGTTTATAGGGGAATAGGGTGGGAAGTAATTTAATTATAATTAATTAAATATGTAAATTTATTAATTGGTAGTAATATTTAATTAATTGGTAATTAAATAATATTTGTTAATTAATTAAAATGTAATTGGTAATTAATTTAATTTAATTGATTAATTGCTAATTATGTTAAATTAAAGGGGTATTTTTAGGGTTCAGGGTCAGTTTTTAGTTTTTGGGTAAAGGGGTATTTTTAGGGTTCAGGGTCAGTTTTTAGTTTTTGGGTAAAGGGGTATTTTTAGGGTTCAGGGTCAGTTTTTAGTTTTTGGGTAAAGGGGTATTTTTAGTGTTCAGGGTCAGTTTTTAGTTTTTGGGTAAAGGGGTATTTTTAGGGTTCAGGTTCAGTTTTTAGTTTTTGGATAAAGGGGTATTTTTAGGGTTCAGGGTCAGTTTTTAGTTTTTGGGTAAAGGGGTATTTTTAGGGTTCAGGGTCAGTTTTTAGTTTTTGGGTAAAGGGGTATTTTTAGGGTTCAGGGTCAGTTTTGGGTTTTTGGGTAAAGGGGTATTTTTAGGGTTCAGGGTCAGTTTTTAGTTTTTGGGTAAAGGGGTATTTTTAGGGTTCAGGGTCAGTTTTTAGTTTTTGGGTAAAGGGGTATTTTTAGGGTTCAGGGTCAGTTTTTAGTTTTTGGGTAAAGGGGTATTTTTAGGGTTCAGGGTAAGTTTTCAGTTTTTGGGTAAAGGGTTTTTTTAGGGTTCAGGGTCAGTTTTGGGGTACAGGGGTACAGGAGTACAGTGTAAAAATAAAGTAAAATTAAATTTACATTAATTTAATTTAATGAAATGAAATTAAATTAAATGAAATTATATTTAAATAATTTTAAATAATTTAAATTAAAAAAAATATTATATACTTACCAATACTTACGTTGTAATGGTAGTGCGTTGTAAAAGTTGCGTTGTAACGTCATATATCCACTGTTGCACTCTTTGCAGTGGGAATAGTAATTTTTACTCTTTTGTATTTGTACGTTAATAATATTGGCTATTATTTAATTAAATGTTGTTACTATATATATATATGTTTTAAGAAGTATGATTAAAAAAATATAATTTTTTTACTTTCATTAATTATTTAATTATTAAAAGTTATTTTAAGTATTGTTAATTATATTTTAGTAATTAATTTTTTATATTAATGTAATTAAACATTGTTTTTATTAAAGTCGATATTTTTTACAACTATATTTTTGTAAACGATATTTTGTACTCGATATTTTTGTACTTACCTGTTTGTACATACAAACTCGATATTTTGGTTGTAGATCTTTTTTCCTCGATATTTTGGGTAGTCGATATTTTGGTAGTCGATATTATTTCAGTGATCCTATTTATCCACATGGCTATGTTAGCTCAGAACTGGTTTGTCAAACGTATGCTAAAAGACACAAGGATTGCTGTTTACATTTACTAGCAGAGTGTCACTTTAATTATCAACAATGATCTTTATGAACATGTTTGGGCAATATTACGAATCCTTCCCAGATTTCTGCTACTGAATAATATCGGATTAAGATCCTGTAGTGAGGGCTTGGCCTTGTTACTCACACTGCTATGTTATCATAGGCTTATTAGAAGTTTAAACGTCGTTTTACCTTTTTGCTGCTTTTGCACGCAACACTGCATATACCTTTTGTTGTAAGTTAGGCTGCGTGAAATGCTTCACATGAGAATGGCTTGTTTTCAGCATCCCTAGACTTACATCGTGCCTCTAGTCTGCACACTGAGTGCTAAAGCCTCCAGGGTTATCATAACAAGGTAGCTGTTGTTCGGGCTGATTGCCTCACATTTTAGCCATAACATATATACAGCTGCAGCCATCGTGATTCTGGCGCCTTTAATAATGCAATGTAAGCAGGATTTCAGACACTTGGAAGAAGCCCATTTTTCCAGAGAGACAGAGAGCTTTTGCAGATACTGATGTGATACACTTCTGCTGATCTTAGAGGTATGGGGTCCCCTGCACAAGCCTAAGAGACCTTCTATATTTTATAAAACATAGTTCCTACCTAGGGAGGGTGAATTACTAGGCGCTATAGGACCTATTTTCACCATCATTGTAATAAGATTTCTCCTTTTGTGTTTTATGGAATTGTAACAATGCTGATCATATTATTTCTAATCATATGTCTGCTTTTGTTAGCAAAAATACTGCATCTTAGAGCACGTCGTTGAAATAAATATTTGAACTTTGCTTGTGTCTCTTTTTACTCCTGTTGTGAACTGGTATGAGAGTATAACGAAAGAGTGTTCTTACTTCCCAACATTCCTGAGTATAACCTAAGTCGAATGTTCTGGGTTGTTCAATCATTGGTTCCTTTGCTATAGGATGAAGAGCTAATGTGACACTGATGCTAGCTGGTTATGGTTTCTAGGCTCTAAGGTGAGTTTTTTGGTACACCACAATTCACTGAGGTCCTAAGTCTCTGTGCACAGTTCTGTGTAGGAGCAGAATCCCTGCAACATGGCGCACCTAACGTTGTGGTCTAAATTTGAGACTCTCGAGTAGTGCTTTTATCAGTCCACAACACCCTCAGTATTGTTTCCGGTTGACAGTGGTGACGGATAAATCTACCTATAGTTAAATAGGTTTTTTCAACCTTGATAATTTAAAACGGTTTCTTTTGAATTACTACCTAGTTTTGGTACGTGATTTTGCATTGTTCTTGTTCCTTTTCTGCGTCCTTATAGCTGATGTTGACATACCGCAGCATAGTAGGGTGGCAGTCTGCAACCATTTGCAGACTTATAGCATCAAGGTGGATGGTTTGGCAGTTGTTTTTGTGGTGAGTGCTGAGGCGGTATACCCTTCTACTCATGGGTCACTTTTCCTGCTGTTGATGCAAATACTGGCATGTTTCACGTTTATACTCCCACAGCTGTCCCTCTACACTACACTCCATATAGGACACTAGAAATTCCTATTAATGCTTGGCAGCATCACGTTTCATTTGGTGGCCCCCTTCCCCAATCTTTAACAGCGGTTTGGTTGGGCTCTTTGTCCATTCCAGGGGCCACGTTGCCGGTCTTGGCCGGCTATCCACCACATCCGCGTTAAAACACAGTCACTATTGAGGAGTTGCGTGTGCTCTATACCTCTTTGGTTAGAGTGCACCGGGCTCTGGTACAATATGTGACTTGCAACGTCCAGGTGGGGGCACCTGGCGCTGTAGCGCATCCGGTTGGCCCGACTGGGATAAAAATGAATCCTGTCATGGTGAGTTCGGTTATGGGCAAGCCTCCCAGGATAAGGATGACATGCCTTTCTGGCTTGCTGAGATATTTGACCAACTGGAGGCAGTATTTCCCAACACAACTCCTGTTGAAAAACACAGGATTCTTACAATAAGTTTGCAGAAGGACTTAATACCGGAGGTTATCGATTGTGATACCTGGGAAAAGATTTTTGCAGCAGTCTATGCTAAGTGCTTCGGCAGTCCGTCCATGGCTGTCCTACCCTCCGCCATTAACCGTGTTCAAGATGAATACAGGGCAGAGGTGGCTGTTGAATTGGGAATGAGACTCATTGGAGTGTTTGACATAGTTTCCGATCTCGTCCTTGCTAATGTTAGGGGGATGCGGTAAGCTTCCAGGTGTCTAATCCTTTGTGCGATGTCCCCGATGCCGATAAACCCTGTCAGTTACCGAAAATTATTACAGCAGCATATAAGACCATTGGCCGTAATAGTTTGGGTGTTAAGCCTTTTGCCACAAAAAGCAAAAGCAAACTCAGGTGGCGAAGTCTGACAAGGATGGTTGCCCCTCTGTTCCAAAGCGAAATTAGAATAAGAAACAGGGGAAAAAGCAACAGAAACGGGTCCCGTCCCGTCTCACCAATACCTGTGTCTACTGAGTGCACTAATGAATTGCGCGACCGTGCTACGATTGTCACCTGATCATTTTCAGGTTCCTGATCACCGTTCTCCTCGCTCATTGCAGGACTCATCGGTCTCACCCACCGGTGGAGGAGATGGCGGCAGAGGGAGGGGTGCGAAACAAGAGCAACCCCGCAAGACAGGCGGTAAAGGCAAGCAGGATGACTCTCCACGTCAGAGGCCCCAGTTTCAGAAAAAGAAAGTTGCTGCTTTAACAGCGAGATATGCCCCGGATAGTGAGAACGCAGCTAGGGAATCTGACATGGGCGCTGACGCTGTTGGACAGCGCGGCGGATATTACCCTTGTGTGAGAGGCGCTGCATCCACTACTGAAGGTGACAGCGACTGACACATTCGTAGAAGTTGAGACAGCTAACTCTAGAGTGGCTCCCCCTGAAAGACTTCTGGAAATTGTCCTTTTAATTAAAGGTGACATACAACTCACTATAGAAGGGGTATTTTGGAAGAATCTAACTACTACCTATGACATTTTGTTGGAGGAGGTCGACTGGCCCCACCTTTTGTTTTATCAGCTCCACAAGGGGAGGAGGTAATCCTCCCTAGTTTTGCACACACAGTGCCGAAGGAGCAGGCTCGGCGTTTTGCAGAAGATTGGGCTAAGGTGCTTGCACCGGTTTTGTACCGTACTCACTGTGGGTGGGACAAATTTTCCCCCAGACATGAGATACCATTGCAGTCTATGCCACAGTCTCAACCCTAATACCCCATGCGGCGTGAAGCGAAAGCTTCCGTGGCAGAAATCCTTGAGCAATTGGAATATCAAGGTGTGGTTGAAACATGCGTGTCTCTGATGAATAACCCTCTTTTTACTGTGACTAAGCCTGATGGCTCGTACCGTTTGGTATTGGATTACCAGCACTTAAACTCCCATTGTCGTACGTGCATGGAATAAAATACTCACAGTTCTGCTCTTGTGGATAGTCTCTTGTGAAAAGGGTTTAAGACCACTCTTGACATATCCAATGGCTTCTTTGCCCACAATCTGTCTTCTATTAGTAGTCAATGGATAGCTTTTATCAGTGGTGGGAAACAGTGCCAAATCCAATATTTGGCTATGGGCTATAAAAATAGACCAGGAGTCTTTGCCACCCGCATGGTCTCTCTTTTGGAGGGGCTCAACCCAGATGCTTGTTCGTATGTGGATGACATTTATCTCACAGACAACGAATTATGACCCCCATCTGTGTTGTGTTGACCGTATAATTTGCCGTTTTGCGGACTTTGGCTATAAATTCAACTTTGCAAAATCACACATTGCAGAGTACACAGTGTTGTTCCTGGGCTACAAGCTCAACAATGAAGGTCGAGGTTTGGCACATCATTTCCTGGAAAAATGCGCAGAGCTGCGTACTCCCTCAATACTGAAAAAACGAAAGTCTTTACTGGGCTTTTTGAATTTCTGGCGTATTTACATTCCCAATTATGCCGAGCGTATCAAGCCTCTTTACGCTTTGGTACAACCTACTTTCTCTAAATCTTGCTGGCTGCCTGCACATTCAGCCATCTTCCAATCTTTGCAGACTGATCTTCTGGAATCTAAATTCTTGTTGACTCTTGATAACCACACCAACCTGGTTTCACGTTTCACGTACCTGACCTTTAATGAGGGTGACACAGTCCTTATCGCTTACAAGTCACACTTGTACACCTCGGCTAAGCTGCGGTTTTCCACTGTGACAATTTTTTGACAGCAGTGCAAATGGCGATTCTTAAGGAACGTGCACTGTCGCAGGGAAAACGCATTTTGGTAGTTACTCCGTATCCTGCCCTGGAGGCAGTGACGAAAGCCAATGTAACAAATTCAAAGGCTTTGCACCCTTGGTGGTTACAATGGGCCACGTCCTTGACATCTCCGGATGTCACGTTCATTTTTGATCCCTCTTTGCAGACTCAGGAGTTTTTGCAATATGAATTTGTTCATCCTGCTCCTCTAACCATGTGGCCACTAGAGGATTTCAATTGTATCATTTACACTGACGGTTCAGTGCAACCGGCTACGGTTTCAATACACGCCTATTCTTTGGCCTGCGCAATAGTGGTTGATACTATGGTGGATGGTGAATTCAAGTCCGATGTCGTGCATACACAGAAATTAGGGGACTGTACCACCCAATTGGCAGAGCTTCATGCTCTGATGCTTGCATTGGAGTACGCAGATCCTAGTGTGACTACTCTTCTCATAAGTGACTCGTACTACTGTGTTCAATCATACAATGACAATTTATTCTTTTGGACTCAGAATGACTATCGTGACTCCATAGGTCGCACAATAAAACATAAAATGATCAGGGTTCGAGTGGCTGAACTTAAAGAACGGCTCCCACTCGTGTTTGTAATTCATACTCTTGGTCACCAGCGTGTCGGAGTTCACGCTGTTGGCAACAGTCTTGCCGATGAAACGGCCAAGACAGCAGTTGCAGCATACTCAGTAGCAGCAGTTACACGTTCCAAAAGTAAGATTGATGATGACATCTTGGCAGCTATTGCCGCAACAGAGAAGGGATGTAATTACCCAAAAGGTTTCCCTTCTAAATACTCTTATCATTTAAGTCCTAATAAAGTTCCTTATGTGAGAATTAACGACATTGGTTACAGGTTGATTCCCAACGCGGACCACAGGCAGACTTTGATTACAGCGGCACACAAGGGCATGTCCTCAGCTCATGCCGGCGTGTCAGCTACTGTTTCTCTCCCACAACAACGTTACTGGTGGCGGGATTGTACAAACAAATGCGTGATTATGTCCTTCATTGTGACATTTGCCAGCAGATTAAACCTTCTACTGCTGCCTGCCCGTCCCAGACTCAGTTGCATATATCTAATAAACCACTTGGTTGTGTTTACTTAGATCACTGCGGTCCCTTCTCCTCTGATTCTGCGTATAAGTACATCTTAGTAGCAGTTGATTCTTGCACGTGCTTTGTGTGGGTGTGGCCCCAAAGGAGTGCTGATTCTCGAATTGTCGTAAGGGATTTGTGTATCTTTGTGGGAATTTTTGCATGTGGTACCTTCCACTCGGGTCAGTGTCCAGGGTTTGCCTCTACGGCATACAAGAATGCCATGCATTCATTATGGATCCAAGTCAAATTTTCGTCCCCATATCGGCCTGAGGGCAATAGTGTTGTGGAGTGGATGAACCATGACTTAAAGCAATCCTTGACAGCTAGGGTATTAGGTACAGGCCTGAACTGGCTAGCCCACCTCAATAGCGTTCAGTGTGCACTAAATAATCTCCCTAGAAGGTCTCTGGGTGGGCGGACCCCAAATGAAATGCTCTTTGGTATCAAACTGTTTGTTCCGGACCTTGAAGGTCTAGACCAAACGGCGTCTGCTGCTCCCTTTGATGTAGATGAACATTGTACTCTTTTCCAGATTCTACAAAAGACCGTGACAGTCTTGCAAAGGAACATTTGCCCTCCACATCTGATGCTTCATTGCAGATTCCGGTAGTTGGCTGGCTACCCCGAGTTGGTGAACTGGTCCGAGAAAAGGTCGCAAACACCAAGGAGTTTGGTCCCTCATATCGTGCTCAAGTTCCTGTGCTTGGCATGCAGGGTACAAGAACAGTCATTTTACCGCCACTCCCTGGTCGAAAGGAAAACAGGTACATCTCCATTGACAATGTCAAACTAGACAGAGTGGCCGATTCTTCTTAGTATGACACCTGCGGTTTCTTGTGCAGCTATGCAGCGAAACTCTGTTTTGGCTCCGACACCTGCTGCCGGACCTGATGTTGCCATCGCGATGACTACCCTTACAAATCCTTTATTGAATCCTCCAGCTGCTGATCCTCTTGATGATACTGAGTACACCTATCCTACAGATTTATCCATGCCTGATTTAGTGACCTGTGTGGCTAATCAATCACATTTTTCATTTGACACTATCTCCAGCACATCAACGTCTCCTTCAAAAGTTTAGATTTTTGTTGTTTGGTTTAAAAAACATTTTTTAATTCCACCATGGACTAACATTTGGCTGGTGCGTTTTTCAAGTTTTTTTATTCATTTCCATTGGATTTGTGGTGTATTTTTTCTGTCTTGTAAATGGACACTATGTTAAAGCAAGAAGTACAATTAGACTAATTGAGGGAACTTTGGCACCCCACTCCTCATCACACAGAATGAAGAGGGACCAGACTTTTGTGAATATCACCGCTTGGCCTGTCTTAGATGGATTGTATGGGATGCTGTTAATTTTCAAATACACGGGCCCACAGAGGTTATTAATGTCCCTAATGTACTTCGTGTTTCAATGGGGGATGTGGTTAAACAAAATATTTGCTTTGATGATTGGGACGTCCAAGCCGTAGAGGCTCTATTTTCTGATTTGAAATATTATGCTGCCTTTGATGCTGAAGATTTGTATTTAGATTAAGCATGGGCGTAAAATCCGTTCCGCTCGTGGATTTTGCGGATTTTCGGCAAATTTGCAATCCGCGAACTCTCGTGAATTTGCCGAAAATTCGTAAATCCGTGCGAAGCGGATTTTTTGCTTGGTCGCACTTGCCAACTAGAATACTATACAATTTCGCGGGAGTAAACAATTGCGAACACGTAGATGCGGCGGGCAGCGACAATCTCGCAATTGCGAGATTGCAAAATTTGCAATTTCGCACAAGAAATCCACCAGCAGGCAGCATAAACCTTGAAAATTATGATTTTTATCAGAATAACTCCTCAGGTTGACATTTGCCTGCACTTTTTTTTTTGCAAGGAGTCCATTTTGGGGGGGGGGAAGGAAGTGCCCCACAGTCTCCAACTTCCTGTTCCTGTCCAGCAGGCTCCTCCCAGTGCTTTCTTCATGTGCTGGTCACTTTGATTTGGATCTTGACCTGGAAGGATTACTTTTTGTGGATGCTGCTGGATATTTGGATTTTTGCAAAACTGAAAGCACTCAGCAGGTGCAAAAGTTCAATCTTATCATTAGTAACCATTCCCTGTAGTGCTTCCTGAGGGGCCCCTTCAGAGTTCAGTTGCCTACTTGCAACTATTCTATGACCCTGCTCTGACCCTCACAGCAGGCTCAGAGAATAGCTACAAGTATACAACAAAGGTCCTGTTAAAAAAAATTACACTGCAACAGAAAGCAATTACAGATAAGGAAGCAGGTGCCAGCCTGGAAGTTCAAATTCAGTGACACATTAATCAGCCCCTAATTCATTCATGTCAGTTGAGGCAGGGCAGGTGTGCTTTTCCCCCCATAATCTACAGTGATGAACTAGAGGGTGGCATGGGTGAGCCAGAGGGTGGCATAGGTGAGCCAGAGGGTGGCAGTGGTGAAACAGAGGGTGGCAGTGGTGAAACAGAGGGTGCTGTGATGAACCAGATGTAGAAAAAACATGGTCGCGACCGTTGCTACCCGACAAGTAAGTTCGCGTTTGCGAACTGGTAAAAAACCCTTGCAAAATGGCAGAAACACTTGCGAACACAAAAAAAAGGAATCCGCAAAATTTGCGAGAGTTCGCGGATTTTGCGGATTGCGAATCCGTCAATACGCAATTTCGCGGATTGCCAATTCGCAAAATCCGCCCATGCTTAATTTAGATTCTGCTAATTATGCTGATTTGTTATGTTACCAACATTATGGCAATCACTTCCTGCACATAGTAAATGCATTTAGAAATGTGGTTAATTACAGACAATGGGAACATTGTTCCACACCTGTTGAAGGCAGCTCCAAGACGCTTTTGAACATTTTTTCATACTTCACTGATTTGAATTTAAGATGACTGAAAAGTCCTGTTCCAAGGTTAGACTTATCCACACAAAATTATTGTATTTAAAGTCTTATATTAACTAGTTGGCTATTGGGGGCTATGAATTGTGGAAAGATACGGTTGATCTTAAATCAGTTTGGGGTATGAAAAATTGGCAAGTGCAAGGCACTGAGACTTTGCATCGTGCATGTCTCATCCCGAACCATTTGTTGTTTCTGAATTTGACTATTTCTCAAACCACCTGCTTTGGATTGGCTACGTCTAAAAAATTAAATGTTCCCTCTTTTCCTGATTTAGGAGAATACTCCAATTGGATTAATCCCACCAGTAGGTCAGTTAGTGATTTATAGATTCTGTTACAATATTCATCCTTTAACATTTCCAGTTTGGATCCCAAAGGCTGGTTATTATGGCAAAAAAGTGCAGATTCATGCCAGCATCGTTTTCTGAGTTTGGCCCCTGGCTATACACAAGTTCGGGTGGACTCCTGTTTTGAGAATGACCATTCAGTCACTACCTATTCTGTTGGCAAGCTATGTCAGTCCTGGCGCAAACACTCCACCTTAGCATCAGTTAAACTCCATTTGTCTAAATTGACTGACGCCATTGACTTGAATGACTTTGTAAAAGGTCCTGCAACAGGCAGGTCCAAAAGATGGATTTACGAAGTTTGGAAACTGTACCAAATTGAAGCTGCTTCTAGGTTGCAAGCTATTGATCAAGCTAATTTAGAAAAAGTGCTTGCAGTCGTCGACCATAGTATTAATACACTTTCTTCCCAAATTTACATATTATATAATATTGTTTCTTCTGTTGTTGATATTGTGCAAGATGAAGTCTCAGTCATGTACCACGGTCAAAATGGATGTATGACATTACAACGCATGCTTTTACCACGCATGCTGTTACAACGCAGTTTTTACAATGCATGCTGTTACAACGCATAGCGCTTTGGGGTGCTGGATAGTGAATAGTTTAATTTACTATTCCAACTCCAGTCTCCGTGGATAGTAGGGATCACTGACATAATATCGACGTCACAAATATCGAGATACACAAATATCGAGTGAAAAATATCGAGTGACAAAATATCGACTCCCTATCTACAAACAGGTAAGTACCAAAATATCGACTCCAAAATATCGACTTACAAAAATATAGACTGTCAAAATATCGATTTTTTTAAATGTCTTAAAATTAAGTTAAAACTAATATAGTAATAAATATATTTAATATAAACTTAGAAATAATTATTTAAAAATTTTAATTTTAATAAATAATTTCTATAATTAAAAAAATCATATCTGCAAAAATAATACATATATATATATATATATATATATATATATATATATATATATATATATAAACATATTATTAAATAAACATATATAACATTTTTAGCGTAGCATAGAAAATGGTTACAATTTATTGTAACAACTATAGTGAGTTCAACATTAGCAAAAGTGTTGGATAGCGTAGAGGTAAAATTTACTATTCCCACTCCAGTGGGTGCAACAGTAGGGAAAGCGCTGGATAGCGTAGGGGTTAAAATTACTATTCCCACTCCAGGGATGTATGACGTTACAACGCATACTTTTACAACACCTACCATTACATCAAAACTTTTACAACACAAAAACTTTTACAACTCATACATTTACAACGCAAGATTTTACAACGCATATACCTTTACAACGCATACCATTACAACGTAAGTATTGGTAAGTATATAATATTTTTTTAATATAAATTAATTTAAAATATTATAATATAATTTAATTTTATTTAATTGTATTTAATTAATGTAATTTAAATGTAATTTTACTTTATTTTTACAAAGTACCCCTATACCCCAAAAACCTTAAACTGACCCTGAACCCTAAAAATACCCCTTTACCCAAAAACTGAAAACTGACCCTGAACCCTAAAAATACCCCTTTACCCAAAAACTGAAAACTGACCCTGAACCCTAAAAATACCCCTTTACCCCAGAAACTGAAAACTGACCATGAACCCTAAAAATACCCCTTTACCCAAAAACTGAAAACTGACCCTGAACCCTAAATATACCCCTTTACCCCAAAAACTGAAAACTGACCCTGAACCCTAAAAATACCCCTTTACCCAAAAACTGAAAACTGACCCTGAACCCTACAAATACCCCTTTACCCAAAAACTGAAAACTGACCCTGAACCCTAAAAATACCCCTTTACCCCAGAAACTGAAAACTGACCCTGAACCCTAAAAATACCCCTTTACCCAAAAACTGAAAACTGACCCTGAACCCTAAATATACCCCTTTACCCCAAAAACTGAAAACTGACCCTGAACCCTAAAAATACCCCTTTACTCAAAAACTGAAAACAGACCCTGAACCCTAAAAATACCCCTTTACCCAAAAACTGAAAACTGACCCTGAACCCTAAAAATACCCCTTTACCCCAGAAACTGAAAACTGACCCTGAACCCTAAAATTACCCCTTAACCCAAAAACTGAAAACTGACCCTGAACCCTAAAAATACCCCTTTACCCAAAAACTGAAAACTGACCCTGAACCCTAAAAATACCCCTTTACCCCAGAAACTGAAAACTGACCCTGAACACTAAAAATACCCCTTTACCCAAAAACTGAAAACTGACCATGAACTCTAAAAATACCCCTTTACCCAAAAACTGAAAACTGACCCTGAACCCTAAAAATACCCCTTTACCCAAAAACTGAAAACTGACCCTGAACCCTAAAAATACCCCTTTACCCAAAAACCCAAACATATAACAATTTAAAAATAATTATATACTTAGCAATACTTACGTTGTAATGGTATGCGTTGTAAAGGTATCTGCGTTGTAAAAACATGCTTTGTAAATGTATGCGTTGTAAAAGTTTTTGCGTTGTAAAAGTTTTGTTGTAATGGTAGTGCATAGTAAAAGTTGCGTTGTAAACGTTGCATACCCACTCCAGTGGGTGCAACAGTAGGGAAAGTGTTGTATAGCGTAGGGGTTAAAATTACTATTCCAACTTCAGAGAGTGCAATAATAGGGAAAGTAAATACTTCACAAATAGATATAAATAACATTAATAGTAATACCAATTACAAATAAATAAAATATTTTACTTGTGTATAAAAAATATTAAATATTTATTTATAAATACAAAATAAAATTATTTAATTATAAAAATTGCCTACTCATACTAATTAATTACCTATTAACAATAAATTAATTTACAATTTCAAAATTAATAAATTTATTTTAATTACCAATTATATTTTAATTAATTACCTATTAAAAATTAATTAACAATTAATTCAAAATAAATACCAATAATTTAAATGACATATTTAATTAATTATAATTAAATTACTTCCCACCCTATTCCCCTATAAACCCACAACACGCTACAGAAAATAAATTACTAAAATTAAAATATTTATCGATTAATCAATTATAATTAATTACCAATTATATTTTAATTAATTACCAATTAATAATTAATTAACAATTAATTCTAAATAAATATCAATAAATAAATTAACATATTTGATTAATTATAATTAAATTTCTTCCCACCCTATTCCCCTATAAACCCACAACCCGCTACAGAAAATAAATTACTAAAATTAAAATATTTATCAATTAATCAATTATAATTAATTACCAATTATATTTTAATTAATTACCAATTAATAATTAATTAACAATTAATTCTAAATAAATATCAATAAATAAATTAACATATTTAATTAATTATAATTAAATTACTTCCCACCCTATTCCCCTATAAACCCACAACCCGCTACAGAAAATAAATTACTAAAATTAAAATATTTATCAATTAATCAATTATAATTAATTACCAATTATATTTTAATTAATTACCAATTAATAAGTAATTAACAATTAATTCTAAATAAATATCAATAAATAAATTAACATATTTAATTTATTAGAATTAAATTACTTCCCACCCTATTCCCCTATAAACCCACAACCCGCTACAGACTTATATTACACAAAAAATAAAAAATATTATTAACTTACCTTAAATTCGATATTTTTGTTGGCTATATTATGTCTAGTCGATATTATGTCCATTCTATATTTTTGATTCGATATTATGTCCATTCTATTCGATATTAATTTTCTCTAGTCGATATTTTTGTTTTCTATATTATGTCTAGTCGATATTATGTCCATTCTATATTTTTTACTCGATATTCTGTCCAGTCGAAATAAAAGACTCGATATTATGACTGCACACCGGATAGTAGGGAAGGTTTTGGATAGTAAATTAAAACTATTCCCTATCGTAGAGCGCCCCCCAGCGCAATGCGTTGTAATGGTTTTCGTTGTAAAACCTGCATTGTAAAAGCACTGCGTTGTAAAAGTTTCGTTGTAAAGGATGTTTCCCGGTCAAAATCAATTGCGTTCTATTATGCAGTTTGCATGGACTTTACAAACATTAAAGGCTGGGAAGGTGCCTTGGGAATATATGAATACTTCTTCACTGTTTTTACCATTTAATCTGACTGTTAAGCAACAATTTATGTCAATGAAAGATGCTAAGTTTTCACTTTTGTATATTGAAAAGTTAGAACCCTTACCATTTTCTGTGGTCGAGACAAATTCTGCTGTGTGGCTTATTCATGGGTTAATAACGCTACCTTTCCCGCTGTTTAAATTTCGAAGCTTGCATGAAGCATTATGCCATAGGCATATATGAACCATTGGGTAGTGCGTATCTCCATGAAGTTTGGTCTCTTCCGTTCACTTACAGGTGTCTGAGGGAGGGTAAAGAAGTTTACTTAAAAGGAGAAGATTGCACTTCCACCCCCGATCACTCATTGGTCTGTAGGAATTTACAATTGAACGGTTCCTGTAATTCAGACGCCCTGAACGTAGCCTGTATTTTAAAAGGTAAACCCGCCCCGGTTATTACACCTACTTTCACATTGTTAGCAAACTGAAGTTATTTACTTTTAAGTAATAAAGATTGCTGTGGTATGCTGGCAGGGATTCCGTACATAGTGACTGTTTCCCAACATGTTGTCTGTTGTAAGAATGTCCTGTTTCCTCCTCCGCATGGGAAGCTCGATGTATCCATCTGGCCTTCCATTCCGACCTTGAAAGTAGAGTTCAACAAGATGAGTCGAATAAAGGCTCTTTTGTCTCAAAAATAAGTCATCCTTACATCTGCGCATGAAACATTCGTCCTTCACGTTGGTAATACTCGTACTGAGGTACATGCATTACTGAACACAGATCTCCCTCTGCATTTTGGGGCATTGATTCACACTATCTTTCTCAGTCACGTGAGAATGAAGTCTGAAATTCTCAGTAAAACAAGTACATCCAACAAGGGCAGAGACTGTCAGTTGATTCCTTTGTGTTCTACTGCAGCTTCCCAGAGTGTTCTAAAGAACAACTAGAGCGCTAACAGCCCTACTTATGACAGAGGTATTGCACATCTGAAGCCATCTTGATTGGAATAAAGTGGTAACTCTGAAAACATTTAATTTAAAAGGGAACAAAATGAGGGGGTTAATTTTGCCATAGAAAGTATGATTAGTGCTGCAGAAAGAAAAATTAGGGCACATTTTTAGTGACTTCTCAAATCCTGTTCTATTTTATTAAAACATTCTGACATGAAGACTGAAACATGCACTTTTAATACCAGCAGCAGACTTCCCTGGTGAGCGGTAGCTTTACTACAGTGATCTAATAAGCAACTAGAGTGCTAACATTCAGAATTTATGGCAAATGCGTGACACATCTGAATACCTTCTTGATGGAATCAAAGTAAAAAACTGAAAGTATTTCTTACTGAGGAGACTGTAGTAAATGAGGAAATTAGAAAACTTCATAACAAATAAGTCTCCCAAGATGCCCACCAGAGACAAAAGAGCCCAAATGTAGCACAAATGTCACCCAGATGTAGCCAAAGTATAGCCCAATGACAGAATTTTCCCAGAGTGTTCTAAAGAACAACTAGAGCACTAACAGTCTTACTTATGACAGAAGTATGGCACACCTGAAGCCATCTTGATTGGAATAAAGTGGTAACACTTAAAACATTTAATTTGCAAAGGAACAAAATGAGGGGGTTCATTTTGCCATACAAATTATGATTAGTGCTGCAGAAAGAAAGATTAGGGCACATTTTGAGTGACTTCTCAAATCCTCTTCTTTTTCATTACAAAATTCTGACACGCAGACTGAAACATACACTTTTAATACCAGCAGCAGACTTCTGTGGTGAGCAGTAGCTTTACTACAGTGATCTGAAGAGCAACTAGAGTGCTCACATTCAGAAATTATGGCAAATTTGTGACATATCTGAATACCTTCTTGATGGAATCAAAGTAAAAAACTGAAAGCATTTTGTACTGAGGAGACTGCTGTAAATGAGGAAATTAGGAAAACTCATAACAAATAAATATCCCAAGATGGCCACCAGAGACAAAAGAGCCCAAATGTACCACAAATATCACTCAGATGTAGCCAACATGTAGCCCAATGACAGAAGTGTGCAAAACACGTTTTATTTTTGTGTTTTTGCAGTTTTATATAGTGCAGACTTGTCAGGTATTGAAGTGCTTTACATGAGCATTGGTTACATCACACAAGAACAAATTCATTTTGGTTTTAGATATGGGGAGATTAAGAGATTTGACCAGAATTACAGAAAGTCGAGCTGAAGCAGAAACTCCAACCTGGTTCCCCAGTTGTAAAGTCTTCAGCTCTGGAAGTAACACCACATTCTCTCCCCGAAGTGCAACATTTAATCAAGTGGTCAACTGGATAAAAAACATAAAGATAACAAATAATTTATAAGTGCTTTGTAGCTATTTTAAAACTCAGAAAATATGTCCTCATTTTAGTTTTTTAGAACACTAACCATAATTTTGATGCAAATAAGACCCTCTGATATATGTAATTTGTCAAGGAAATGCTCTATGTATTACAGTTTTGATTACATCAAGATGACGTCAGGCGTTCCACACTTTTGTAATAAATATAGAATGTTAGCAATCTAGTTGTTCATTAGGATAGTGTTGAGAGGCAGAGGCCAGGGGCACAGACTCTGAAAATTGAAGGCAGAAAGGAGGATGCAGAGGCAGCAATTTGACCACACTGGGCAGGCAGGAAGGGCAGTGGCAGCACAACAGACTATGGAGGGCAGTGGAAAGGGGGGCAGGAGCAACAGACCAACAATACAGGACTGGCAAGAGAGGCTGTGGCAATATTATAGACCATTGTGGGCAGAAGGAAGAGGCAGTGGTAGTACAACCATACCCGAACAGACCCGATTCACCAGGAAACGTCCAATGTTTTTATGCCCAAATGGGCTTTATTTGATCTGTCTCCTGTCTACAATCTCTTCTTTTTCAATGTAAGTCAAAGGGGAAAATCAATACCCCAGTTTTTTTCCAAATCTCCCTCTTACCAAGTTAAAAATGTTAGCAAGTATGGTACATTGGATCATGGAAGGCAGGAGGAATTGGAGTAGGGACATGGACTCGGATAACAGAGGACAGGAGGGACATGGAGAGGTGCACCAAACTGACCCAACAGGGCAGGCATCAGGGTTTGCAGCAGCACAATACACCACACAGGGCATGCGGGAGAGGAGTGCAGCACAACTATCCATTGAATGCAACAGGGAGGGGACAGGACCATGCACATGGACAACAGAGAACAGAGGGGAAGAGGCAATGGTAGCTAGCTGACCATAATGGACAGACAGGAGAGAAAGCTGCAGCATAATGGACCATACAGGGAGGGCAGGAGGGACGGATCAGGGGCATTACAATGGAACAGACAGGCCAGGAAGGAGGAAATAGGGGTCTGCACATGGAAACAGAAGGCTGGAGGGAAGGGGGCAGGGCAGGAGCAGCAAGAGGACGATGGAGGTCAGGCAGGATGGGCACTAGAAGCAAGACACACCATGAAGAGCAACAGTTAGACTATAATGGCATACACACAGACCATGGAGGGAAGGTGGGAGGGGATCAGGGGCAGCTAGCTGACCACACAGGGAGCACAGAAGACCATGCGTTGCAAGCAGGAGGGTTAGTGGCAGCACAACAGCTATGATGGGAAAGAAGGAGGGATCAGGGGCATGCACAAAGGACCATGGAGGATTGAAGGGAGGGTCAGGACCTGGACATCTTACTTAATGTTAAAAAAAAACTAGAAATTTGCTGAAAAATCAAAGATTACAGGGACGGTATAGTTAGACTCAGATTTCACTCATACACAACCAGTGAAATTCAGCAGTTATAGTTAGCTGGGCTAACTATAACTTATGCCCCCGCAATGTACTGCTAATGACCTCAGACATTACATCATTCATGACATGGTCAGTTACATCACTCATGACATCACTCATCACATCTCAAATGAGCTGTGAATGGAATGGAACTATAATTGCTAGAACTTTATTTAGGGATAGTGTGTGTATATTAACACCCCTTTTTTTCTTTTCTTTCATGTAAGAACCATTGTAATACGCAACGTGCCCAGATTAATATGGCTGATAGTCTTTCACTTTAAAGTAATGTGTAGTCCATTGTTTATGTGGATGTTTGCAATCCTAAGTATGTTTATTATGAATAAGTCACGTCCACGAACATACAGGTATGGCGGTCACGGGGCAAGATATGCTGAAATGACATTGAGTGCATATTAACACTTGTTTTCTTTTCTTCATTGTATCAATTCCTGAATTTTCACATTGTGACCAGGCCTATATGGCTGCCACCTTTTTGGATTAAAGTAATTTATTTATTTAAGACATTTGTAGAGCGCGGCTGTCACCTTACAGGCATCCTGGCGCTGAGATATCTCCAGAGAGGGCAACACGGGGGGGGGCAGCAAGAAAAAGTGGCCAACAAATTAACATTTAGGAAACAGCCAGGTTTTGACCAGTTTCCTGAAAGGAAGGAGTTCTTTCGTTTGACGGATATCTAAGGGCAAGCTGTTCCATAGTTTAGCAGCCGCAACTCTAAAGGATCTGCCTCCGGTCCTAACTTTTTAAAATCTCGGTACTTTTACAAGGCACGCCGAAGTAGAGTGGAGTGCTCTGGTTGGGATGTACCAGTCAAACATAGTCCTTTGTTAATGTTGGCAACTTTAGACATTTGTACATTTAAATAAGGATGCTACAATGAAGTCTTGTATCGTTATCCAGGTTCGGATGAACCGAAACGCGTGGATCACGTCCTTTGCAGATTAAATACTTCCAAACTACAACCTGAGTGCTGATTCCTTCCTTGTAAGAGTGAGGGGAGATTGAATACATATATATAAAATTCACTGAAAAATCCACAAGTTTCAGGGACTTTATAGTTAGATATTAGCATTAATAAACCTCAGAAATTCACTGAAAAAAACCACAGGTTTCATGGACGTCATAGTTATTTAGACATTTCACTCGTACAAAACAAGAGAAATTCGGCTGTTATAGTTAGTTGTGCTAACTATAACTCGCGCCCCACAATGCACTGCTGATGACGTCACATATTACATCAACCATGACATGGTCAGTGACATCACTGATGACATCTCAAATGACATCACTGATGACATTATCCACGTGATCATCTGATTCACCTCCTCACACCCTAAAATACAGACTACCATTCTTAAAACCATAGACACACCAATACTAGTACGGCTACAATATTCTGTGCACCATGCATGCAGACTTCTAACCATCTACATACTATTGATACGCTCTTCTAAATACCCAGTTAGTACCTATGCAGTCTAGGAATCCTTCTGTCTGTCTCATGCACTTCTCCATTCACCCATCCAGCACTATCTACGTATCCTATCATTCCATCAATACCTAAGCACTTATAAATTCAGCACACACTTTGTTTGCAACACTGAAATTACTCCAGTTATTAGTCGTATACTTAAGGAATGGCGTAGTCTCTAACACATGTGCAGGTACAATATTTGTACACTTTGCATGCACACCTCTAACCAGCTACAAACTATTGATACGCTCTTCTAAATACCCAGTTAGTACCTATGCAGTGTAGGAATCCTCCTGTCTGTCCCATTCATTTCTCCAATCACCCATCCAGCACTATCTACTTATCCTATTACTCCACCAATACCTAAGCACTTATAAATTCACTATACACTCTGTTTGAAATACTGTAATTATTCTAGTTACTTGTCATGAAATTATGGAATGGCCAAGCTACTAACACAAGTACAGTTATAATATTGTGTGCACTATTCAAGCAGACCTCTAAATAACTACATACTATTGATACACTCTTCTAAATACCCAGTTAGTATTCATGCAATGTAGGAATCGTCCAGTCTCTCCCCTGCACTTCTTCAATCACTTATCTACCACTATCTACTTATCCTATCACTTCACCAATACGTAAGCACTTATAAATTAAGTGTTCACTCTGTTTGCAGCACTGTCATCATTCCAGTTACTAGTGGTATTCCTATAAAATGATCTAGGCAACAACACAAGTACACATAAAATATTCTGTGCATAATCCCTACAAATCTCTAAGCAGATATATATTATTGGTCCACTCCATTAAATACTGAAGTAGTATCCATGCAGCGTAGGATACCTCCTGTCATTCTCATGCAATTCTTCAATCACCCATCCAGCCCTAGGTTTCTATTGTATCAGTCTGCCAATACCTAAGCACTTATGGGGCAGATTTACAAGCTCCCTGCGCCACCAGTACGTCACTTTTTGTAACGTAGTGATGGTGCCAGGCACTCCTTCATATTTACAAGGAGAGGAAAAGCCACCCTGCATGGTTTTTCCTCTCCTTGTAAATACGACCCCTTCATACACAGAACTTTGCGTTGAAGGGGCGTTCCATAGTTGTTGCTGTGGGTGTTCCCACGCAACACCCATAGAACAAGACACATCTCCACATTTATGAGAAATCGTAAATCTGGAGATGTGTGTGAATGCTGCACCATCGTAGAGTTGGTGTAGCAAGGCTCAAGGAGAATTGTTTCCATTTCTCCTCATTTTTTCCTCTTTCAATGCATGATGCATTCCACAGCATACATTGAAAGCCTTTACTGATTGTTTTTGTGCAGGAAGGTGTCCCTTCCTGCACAAAAACAATGTCCGCACAACACAGACATCCTTGCACCATGGTGCAAGGGTTCCTGTGTCACCGTATGGCTGCAGTTTGTGCAGCAATGCAGAGGGAAGCACAAAGTTGCAACATATTCATGTACATATATCACATCCATGTGCTTCGGAAGTGCCGCAGTGCAGTTAAAGAGCTTGTAGTGTCACGCTGCAGTACTTCCTCATAAATCTTCACCTATAAATTCACCATACACTACTAATGCATTCTTACAGTCAATCATCATGCTCTATACATATATTCCACCAAACTTTCACAGATTACCTTGCAATTATAGATCTTTCTTTAACCAGATAAGTTAGTTCTGATAAGAACTTTTTCTTTCTTCTTTTTTCTTTTGTATTTTTTTATTTTTTTGAACAATTTTGTATTTTTTGGGTGTTTTTTTTCAAAAAATGTACTAAAAAAAGAACGAATAAAACAGGAAACTTTTGGAATTACTTATCATTCCAAAAACAGCATAAAAAAATGTAACAACGATGGTTGCGTTGCGCAGCACAAACTGCATCCACCGACTGCTCTTCGAAGCATATAAGTTTCTTACACTCCACACAGTGTTGCTCAAGAAAGGCGAATTCTGGCCTAATGTCCACTGCAGGTGTTCCTGAGGACGCTCCAGACGTACTTGCCACAGCAGGTGAGGGGTTCAAAGCAGCTCGCCTCATTTCCTCCTGAGCAAGATTGAGAGGATGTAGGGTCCGGAGATGCTTGTACATAGAAGCAGTGCCACAAGAATATTTTTTTCACTGCTTCTTGACAGGACACGGTCACAAATTTTGCACATCACCTTTCCTGCATTTAATTTTTTTCTCTCCAGGTGGAAAAGTGAAGAATTTCGGCACAACAGATTCCGGTCTCTGTGGACGTGATGCCTCCTGCAAGAATTCTTCTTCAGAAGAAACTTTCTCCTGCTGCTGTCCAGATGCCATTTTGTTTGATATTTTTTGAAAAACAGCAATAAGGGTTCTTGTAGGAAAAGAGATGTCTCTCTAAAGATGCTCCAACAAGGATGATTAAAACGGGTGGGGTCCATTCAATAGTTACAGTGGGAAATGTTATGAACCAATGAAATATTTTTTTTGAGGTCATATGGGATCCGCGCACTCTGTGCTCATGAAGCACACACCCGACGTGACTTCGCGAAAATATATTTTAAAATAATATACGTTGATTATAAGTACAAATATATTATTTTTATGAATCTCTTAGATAATCTCTTGCCCTAATATGTATATTAAAGACACATACATATCATTTTAGAACATAATACATTTTTGCAGGAGTCACGCACCCAGCGCACCCCAGCGCGTATATGACGTCACGCATGGACCCACCACCGCGCAGGCATTGCGTACCATAATACGCATGTGTCACGAATACACAGGAGCAGGAGTCGTGGACTGGTCGCATACCAATCGCCACATCACGTAATATTAAATGTATATGATGTAACTGAAAAACATGCAGCCATCGCACACCGTACGTGGATCCTTCATGACTTTTCTAAATTGGAGGCTAGAATCCACGCACCCACCGTGATGTGTACGCTTTGGGAGCGCAACTCTGAAAAAAAATTGGAAAATAATATAAATGTATTAAAATAAAAAAAGACAACAAAAAATGTAACAATTTTTCAGTTTGAATTTAATAGTTTTTCGGGGAATTTTCACAAACATATATAATGTTATTTAATTAATAAAATATTTATAAATAAACAGTTAAAAAACTGTAGAAAATCAGTACAAAAAATAGGTATAACTACTATTACACTTAAAAATTAGCATTTAAAAACCTTTGAAATTCACTGAACTAACCATAGGTTTCAGAGACGTTATAGCTAGAAATTAGCATTTAAAAAACCTTAGAACTTCTAAGAAAAAAACATAGGTTTCAGGGTTGTTATAGTTAGCTGGACATTTCACTCGTCCAAACCATAGAAATTCCTCCGTTATAGTTAGTTCTGCTAACTATAACTCGCGCACCCGCAATGCACTGCTGATGCTGTCATATATTACATCATTCATGACATGGTCAGTGACATCACTGATGATATCACTGATGACATCTCAAATATTTTATTGCTAGGCTGACTTGGTATTTAAAACCCCTTGACAAGCCCTAACCTGCTGTTCTACCATATATAACTCATCTCTAAGTTAGCCAGTAGCTAGGCCAATGACTACTCTTCTATGTGTGTAACAGCTGACACACGTAGTTAGAAGTTTCACTGAGCTACATGTACACTTACAGGCCCGTATGCTCGTGATACATCCACTCTCCCACCCGAATTTAAATCTGATAGAAGCATATGCAAAAGGAGAGGCCCACTAATACACCCCTTCAAACAGTGTGAAAATCATCGAAACATTCACTCACATGCAGATACACAACTCCTATGTATCTAGCATTAATGGAGGCAGTTGCACACTAACTTAATAATCCAATAGTAACTACAAGACCCAGGAGACAATCCATGTCACCCTTTACATATAAATTTACAGACCACTACAGTGAAAAAGAAAGCCAGTGATGTAGCAACAAAATTAGTTACATATGGAAACACATCCCCACATAGGGACTGAGATACCAATTCAGACATCTATTAAAGTACTATCACTGTCAAGTCATCCATCCAGAGAAGTACCCTTTCAAAAATGTCTTAGGCCTGGTACACTTGAGGTTGTGTATGCAGTTCTACTACTAGGCTGACTTGGCATTTAAAACCCCTTGACAAGCCTTAACTTGATGTTCTATCACATATAACTCACCCCTAGGGAAGCCAGTAGCTAGGCTCCAGAGTACGCTTCTAGGTGCCTAAAAGCAAACACATGTAGTTAAAAGTTTTGTAGTGTGTTTATCTAGGGACCTGTATCGATACTCCAATTTCGGACCCATGTCCGGTTATAAATCACTAATATCCATACAACGGCACAGAAACCCGTTTCATAAATTAGTCATAGCGCATGCTGTCACATTAAGCAAGCACTATTCCTCCAGCCCCCTAGAAGGCACACCAAGTTCTCTAAACAAACCAAGCCTCCAGCAGACCTGGGAAATCCCCGCTGCTAATTGTTTTGATTTCGTTCGAGAACTCCTGTAAAGAATGTAAGAACGACCAGTTCTTAATTGATGTCTTATGTCCATCCTTACGTCAAACCCGGCACCTCTCAGGTATAAATATACCGACACTGCCCTAAGTAAAGACACGGTGGTGATGAGCTTGGAGCAGCGACTACTTGCCGGAGAGCCCAGCTGATGCGAGAGCCCACGGGCGCTGCCCCTCCCCTTTTGACGCGCTGAGGAAAGACGCTGCCTTTTCTTTTGCCGAGAAATCCAGCCTCCAGCGTTTCCAGCCCACCTTCGCGGGTGACTGGGATACCGAGTCCTGAGTAAGAGATACCAGACCTCCTACCTTCTAAATCCCAGGTACTGAACTGACTAAAACCCTCACAGAGAATTCTTGAGTCAGACTCTTGGCAAAACAAACTTAACTTAAACTGCTACTTACTCCTTCCCATGTATTAGGCTTAGGTCAGGTACACCGGGGTAGGCATAGTTAGAAGCACCAGTTGAGTACGATTAGTCAATGTATATATGTATGTATATCTTTTATCCATTTTAAAGTATCATATGGCTAAGAAACCATATCAATGCTTTTACAGTATTATTTTATAATCCTGCTTTTACTGTATGCACTTTACTTAACTATAAGTATTACAATTGTAGCGATTCATTTCTCTTGTATGAGAAAAGAGACTGATCAATAAATAACACCTTTTATTGAAAACGCCCGTCTCTCCTTTTCTCTGCAATCTGGTGAAACTAAGTATGCACGTATTGACTGAGTAAAATAGCTGTCTTTTGTTTTCACACGACTCTAGAGATATACTCTTGATCTGGGAGAGCAAAGTTGTCATGTTCTATGGTTGTCAGAAACTAAATCCCTTCTTGTCTATCCAGGGAGGTTAAACTCCTCCTCGCCTATTCGAGAAAGTTTCTAGTGAACTCTGAGCTAGCTGGCACACAAAACTTAAGTCTAATATAGTCAGTAAAAGACCTAGTTAACCTCAGTCCTACGTCTACACTACTGAAGATATTATTCCAATGCGCTGAGCCTATTGGGAATATAGGAACTACACTACATGGCGCCCAACGTTTGGTAAGGCGATAAAACTAAAGCAAGACATTAGAGTAACTCAGTCGTGCTTTTTCACACAGACCCTTTCTCCCATAAATACTCCAAAGACGTCTGGAGTGGGTCAAAGGTTAAAAATCCGCCAAACTTAGTAGGAGGAGACTCCTATGTATGGTTTTTGGTTTATTCAACGTTGAAGGATACAGTGTTCCAAAATATTGTGCACCTAATCTTTGTTTCCTTGAAAACCTGATCTGCAACAAAAAAAACCTTCCTGTCAGTAAAATGTCAGACGGTGAAGGAGATAGGGAGACAGCTAGATTAGCAGCTCAACTCCTAGCGGAAGACACAAGTCTCCTACAGCAAGACCCGGATGCAATACTCATCCCGGTCAGCATAAGAAAAACTATAACACTTAAACTTATAGAAAATGGACTAACACCAAGGGGTGGTACAGTCATATTCGTAATTGAGGCACACGAATATCGGCAGACAGAGGTATTCTATTCATGGATAAACTTTCCAGCAGCAAACGCTGTCACAAAAGAGTTCCACTATTATAAAATAGAGGAACCTCCGGATGAGTACACTCCCTTCGAGGAGGTGGAAATACCATTAAAATACCAAGAGCACCTGCTCTGGTTTAAAGGCGCCCTAAAACATAATGATCACATCACCAGGCTCGGTCCACTAGGTAGACCAGGAGCAACGTGGCCGGTTCTAGCCAGCTACACACCACATCCAGACATTGTAAAAATGTCAATACCAGTACTTTTGGTACAGTTAAAACAACTGATTAAAATACATAGACAATTAGTCCAATATGTAATGCGGACTTCAACAGTCCAACCAGTCATTAAAATTCCACAGCTGACCCCTCATAAGGGGAACACAAATAAAATCACACCACAGAACACACAGTCCTGTCTAGGCAAAGTACCCATTAAACGGGAACAAATTCCATTCTGGTTAGCACAAAAAATCACTCAAATAGAGGCAGTATTCCGGATACTACCCCTACTGAGAAACACAGAATTCTGACTATCTGTCTTCCAATGGGGATCGCACCACATGTGGAGGACTGTGACACTTGGGGCACAGTCTTTGCTTCCATTTACACAAAAACACATGGTGTTCCGTCCATGGCGGTAATACCAGATGTGCTAAAACAGATTCAAAATGAATACGGTCCAGAACCTGCTTTAACTCTGGGTATGAAATTACTGAAAGACTTCAAGCAGGTCTCAGCCTTATTATTATCTAACATAAAGGGAGAAGCAGCATCTGTGGCGATCCGCCAGAAATTGAAAGAAACAGATATAGCAGAACAACCATTTGAACTTGCCAGAATCATAGAAAAATCCTATGAAGAACTAGGAAGAGATAGTTTGGGTGGGAAACCAGTGAAACCCCAACTAACTGAAAAACCTGAAAAAATATTTATTAAAAATAATCTAACCACTCCAAAAAAGAGCTGGGATGGAAACAAACAAATCCACTCCCAAAGAAAAAAGATTCCAGTCCAGAGGAAGGTCTCCTCGGCGGAGAGAGAGATCTCCGGACCAAGGACACAAGTCTCCCAAGAGGGAGCCCTCTGAGAAAAAATACAACCTTAGAAATAGGGATAATTTGAAGAAACCTGATAGATATCAAGATACTGATACACGTCCATCTCGATCTTTTCAGACTTCCTCGCAGAAATCGGAAAGAAGAGGACGGTCAGAACAAAGGGAAGAGCACTTCAAGTCCAAAGACAAGGAACCTGCTCATCAAAGTAAAAAATTACAATTTCCAAAAAAGAAGGTAGCCAGTATTAAAGTAATCAAACATGCCGAGGTTCCTGAGGACACAGCTGAAAAACGGAGAGTGGGCTCAGACAATGCTAAGCAGCGCAGCAGAAGTGAGCATAGCTCGCAATATCCTGATGAATCATCTGGAGACAGTGGACACGAATGAATACATTCAAGTGGAAACTGCAGACACCAGAGTTAGCAAACCTCATAAAATATACGAAATAACATTACGTATAGAGGGAGATAAGGCTAGGAAAATAAGGGGTCTATTTTGGGATAACCTCTCCAAAGGCTATGACATCCTTTTAGCTGAAAAAGACTGGCCACCAGAGTTTGTCAGGGAGTGCCCTCATGGCGAAGAAATGATTATGCCTGCCTTCTCAAATCACATTCCAATTCATAAAAAATATACACTTGCAAGAAAGTGGGCAGTAGCCCAAGCTCCTGCATTATATAAAAACCATGTGGGATGGGATGAGGACTCTTTTCCTCACAAAATCCAGTTAAAATCTCAACCAACTGCAAAAAGGCAGTACCCAATTAAGCAAGAAGCTAAAAAACAGGTCAGGGAGATCTTAGATCAACTTGAATACCAGGGGGTGATTGAAACATGCACCTCACAAATGAACAATCCTTTGTTTCCTGTCTCCAAACCAGATGATTCATATCGTCTAGTTTTGGACTACAGACACCTTAACTCATGTTGCAAAACTTTTGCAGTACAAAACTCACACAGTGCAGCACTAATGAATAGCATAGTGCGCAAAAAATACAAAACAACATTAGACATCTCTAATGGATTCTTTTGTCAAAATATAGCACCTGAAAGCAGATATTTGACCACTTTCTCAATAAATGGCTCGCAGAAAAATTTCTGTTGTTTACCACAGGGGTTCAAGAACAGCCCAGGATTATTCTCAGCGAGAGTAACAGAGTTACTACAAATATATGATGATGAGGCATTATCTTATGTCGATGACATCTATCTAACAGATGATGACTTGGATACTCACTTGAAAAGAGTGAACACCATAATATTTGGGTTCGCAGCAGAGGGTTACAAATTCAACTTCAAGAAGTCAAGAATTGCCCATCTGACTGTCCTGTTTTTAGGATATGAATTATCAAGTGAAGGCAAAAGCCTGGCTGACAATTTCCTAGAGAAATGTGCTGTAATCCAAGCACCAAGAACGCTGAAAAACTTACAATCAATTCTAGGGTTCCTGAATTTCGGTAGAACGTACATTATAAATTATGCAGAGAGGGTTAAACCTCTCTATGACCTAATAAAACCAGATTTTAAAACGATCAATTGGACTCAAAAACACACAGAAATTTTGAGATCATTGCAAACAGACATGTTAGCTAAGACAAAATTGCAAACACGCGATAACACACGCAACCTTGTAATCCGAGTCATCCCAGGAAGATGCGGATTCACATACCTGACCTCTAATGAGGGAGAAACGGTACCAATAGCATACAAATCACATTTGTACACAGAAGCTGAAAAAACATTCAGCATTAAGGAAAACATTGTTCATGCGGTTCAAACAGCAGTAGCAAGAGAAAGATACCAAGCTGACGGCAGACGGATTACAGTCAGAACAGCAGAATCAGCTTTTGAGGCATTAACAAGCCCATGTAATTTACCTACTGTGGCATTAAATCCAAAATGGATACAATGGGAAAATTCTCTTGCTACAGACAGAGTGAAATACTATTTTGACCCGGAAATGAAAAAATTAAAAAATCTAGAATATGAAAGAGAATATCCTCTGCCTAGCGACATTCTGCCCATACAACTTTACGCCTGCGTAATATACACAAGCAGTTATGCAGAACCCTCAGTTTGGGGAAAACAAGCCTACAACGCTACATGCGAGGTTGTCAAATGCCGGTGGCGCGGACGTAAATTAATGCCACTAGTAACGATGTCACAATCTGTAAAAGACAATTCAGGTCATCAAACTGAATTAATAGCTTTAAAAATGGCGCTTGATATTGCAGATCGCGAATTCTCGACACTAATAGTGTGCGATTCGCATTCCTGCGTCAAATCATACAACGAAAACTTGCAGAAATGGGTTGAAAACGGTTACAAAGATGACACAGGTGCCACAATAAAGCAAAAATCGCTTTGGGAACAAGTAGTTCGTTTACAAAAGGAACTACAAAAGACTCACGTGATACATACACTGAGTCATCAGCGTGATGGCGTTCACGTTTCAGGGAATTCATTGGCTGAGACAGCCAAAGCGGAAGCAACTAAATCGGCTCCCGTAGCTACAAAAAAGCGTTCAGGAAAATACATAGACGGGGAAACAATGCTGGCGGTAAAAACGTCATCAAAAGGCGACTGTTCAGCGTTACCTGTCAACTATCCACTCAATTATACATACATAATCGATGCAAACTCCGTTCCTTTTGCTCAAATCCCTGGAGTGGGGGATAGGGTAATTCCAAACAGGAACAGGAGAGGCTTCTTAATACAAGAAGCACATATGGGATTGGGTTTAAGGCATCAGATGATCAAAGAATCTTTGACAGAATTAAAATCAGAATACTGGTGGCCGGGGATGAGCGTGGATAATCACAAATTTGCAAAAAATTGTGAAAACTGCAACAGAGATCGCAGTGGCGAACCGGCCGAGGTAGTGCCAGAACACATAATAGAAAGCATAAAGCGATCTATTCGCATGATTAAACAAGAAACATGCGTCCCAATGTATATTATTTAAGACTATCATCACTTAAAATGTAGACCCCAGCTCTCGGCTGACGTCTGAACAGTTATAAAAAGATTTGCAAGTCTATAATGGCATATACGCATGGGGCATGCTACATCCTGGCCATGGTCCTGCTTTTAGCTCTCGAGCTTATGGGGGGGCATGGCCAACATGGGCATTGCATTGCGGGACTCTTATCACTTCCTTCCTGAGGGAAACGAGATGGTGTAAAGAAAAAACCAAGGCATAGAGCAATCTATAACAGCAAAGGTATTAGGTTCGGGAGCTGGGTGGGTCAAACATTTAATAAGTGTCCAACGTAGTCTTAATAATCTGCCAAGAAATTCTCTGAGAGGTCTCAGTCCGTACGAATTATTGTTTGGGACTAGAATGTTAATCCAGGACCTCGATAGTCACACTTCAGTGGTTAAAGAGAAATGCTTTGATATCAAAGATCGTTTGGCTATTTTACAGGACTTAAACGAAACAAGAAAAGACCTGAGCAACATAAAGTTGAAACAACAGCCAACAGCCACTGAAGCAAAACCACCTGTCCCAGCAAGGCCTGTCTGGATTCCAAAAATCGGGGATCTGGTCAGAGAAAAGATCGCGGTAAAGAAGGAATTTGGGCCTTCTTATAGAAAAGCAGTACCTGTCTTAGCTATCAACGGAACAAGATCAGTTGTACTACCGCCCCTTGCTGGTAAAAAGGAGAACCGAGTTGTATCCATCGACCTGGTTAAACCACAATCATGAGGCCGATAATAAGTAGTAGGCCAAGTGGACTCCCAAGAAATAGCAGAACACCAAAATTTGCTACAAACACAGAGGTTCAAACTGAGAGACTAATCACATTTGATAAACCTACAGTGAATTAACAAGGACTATGCAACAAAGCCATGGAACTTAAACCTCTTGAAACCCAAATCACAATAATGCATCAAGAAACACCAGTCTACAATGATGTAACCACTGACTATGCTAATGCAACAAAGCAAATTCCAAAAACAAAAAGGAATCCAGAAGCAATTGAAACAATTGACAGAACTGCATCAGGCTATTTCATCAACTTCGATGACTTTTCTGAGGATCCAAGCGAACCTGAGGAACTGCCGACACCATCAAAGACTTTTAAAGACAAAGCAAAGGAACTCTTTCATCAACTATAAGAAACGTATCTGATTTCTCCATGGATTGAATTTTGGGTGGCACAAGGTGTATTTGTCCTCATACTTTGTCTCATCCTGGTACTATACTTGGGTCATTTCATTGAGGGAAAATATGTTAAAATGGACACAGCAAGTCAGAATATCAACTTGGTCCTAAAACCACACAAGTCTTCACACATCGAGAAAAGAGAACTTTCTTCAGTGAACTTCACAGCCAATCCTATACCCGGTGGGGTAGCATGGGACAAAACTGATTACGAAATCTATGGCCCGGTCGAGCTCCTGAAGTATCCTCATCAATTCAAGATTTCATTAAGTGACTTTGTAAAAACGAGCACATTCGCTGATGATTGGGACTTTGAAAGTATTAATGATATGATGTCAGATCTAGTGATGTCAGCTAAATTTACAGAACATGATTATTTACAGGGTTCATCTAATTATGACCAGATGTACTGTTACAACCAGTATGGTAACCATTATCTGCATAAATCTGCTCAACCTAGAAATGTTTTTAATTATAACCAATGGGAACATTGTGCAACTCCACCAAAAGGCAGTTCGAAAACATTTTATGAAAAATGTCCATATTTCTCAGGGTTTAACACAAGTAATGCAGAAACGTTTTATTTTAAACTGTTAAATAAGACAGGAATGAAAACCATGCTTACAAATACAAAATTGATCTATTCAGAAACATTTTTTGACAAAATGAATACATTCGGTTTTGATTTCTGGAACAATAACATTGAAACGAAAACAATCTGGGGTACAAGAGATTGGCAGGTCAAGGGTCTAGAATCATTGTTTAGAGCCTGCATGATCCCAGAACAAATTATATTCTTGAATGACACAATTCAACAGACAACCTGTTTTGGCCTAGCCAAAATTAAAGACTTAAACAAACCGTCTATTCCAAAACCAACACCTGATAGTAATAACACTACAGATGATGAGATAGACGTATCCTACATTTTAAACCAAAACAGAACACATCCTGATTGGGAAAAATGGTTGATCTGGCCCACAGACACAAATAACTGTCAAGATAGATTCCTGAACAAAAAACAGGGGTTCACAATAACCAGGCCAGACCCTAGATACTCCCAGAGACAACATCCAGGGATTGTAACTACATACAGTGTAGGAAAACTATGCCTCGAATGGCTACGAACATCCACACTGGCAGAAATTAAGCAACACTTGACTTTACTTAAAGAAGGTGCTGACTTGCGTGATTTCATTATGGGACCACGCAAACAGCGTCGTAAACGTTTCATAGCGGCCTCTATATATGCAGCTTACAACGAAGCTTGGAAAGTGACTCAAATTGAAACAGCAGAGAAAATACGGGAAATTGACCGTGTTAATTTGGAAAAATCACTTTCTGTTGTGGACAAATGGGTTAATGACTCTGTCTTCCAGAATATATTCACTGGACAGTATTGAATCATCTGCAATCGATATCATAGAGCAAGACTTACTGATGTTACAACACGGTCAGTCCCGATTGCGTTCTATCGTACAGCTTGGCTGGACGTTACAAAATCTGCGTTCAGGCTACGTGCCTTGGCGTTTAATCAACACAACGTCATTATTCGGTATCTTTAACCTTACTGATACACAAATCAGCTTGGCACAAAAGGGTGCAGAGTATACAATTCTGAGCATTGTCATAGCGCATGCTGTCACATTAAGCAAGCACTATTCCTCCAGCCCCCTAGAAGGCACACCGAGTTCTCTAAACAAACCAAGCCTCCAGCAGACCTGGGAAATCCCCGCTGCTAATTGTTTTGATTTCGTTCGAGAACTCCTGTAAAGAATGTAAGAACGACCAGTTCTTAATTGACGTCTTATGTCCATCCTTACGTCAAACCCGGCACCTCTCAGGTATAAATATACCGACACTGCCCTAAGTAAAGACACGGTGGTGATGAGCTTGGAGCAGCGACTACTTGCCGGAGGGCCCCAGCTGATGCGAGAGCCCACGGACGCTGCCCCTCCCCTTTTGGCGCGCTGAGGAAAGACGCTGCCTTTTCTCTTGCCGAGAAATCCAGCCTCCAGCGTTTCCAGCCCACCTTCGCGGGTGACTGGGATACCGAGTCCTGAGAAAGAGATACCAGACCTCCTGCCTTCTAAATCCCAGGTACTGAACTGACTAAAACCCTCACAGAGAATTCTTGAGTCAGACTCTTGGCAAAACAAACTTAACTTAAACTGCTACTTACTCCTTCCCATGTATTAGGCTTAGGTCAGGTACACCGGGGTAGGCGTAGTTAGAAGCACCAGTTGAGTATGATTAGTCAATGTATATATGTATGTATATCTTTTATCCATTTTAAAGTATCATATGGCTAAGAAACCAAATCAATGCTTTTACAGTATTATTTTATAATCCTGCTTTTACTGTATGCACTTTACTTAACTATAAGTATTACAATTGTAGCGATTCATTTCTCTTGTATGAGAAAAGAGACTGATCAATAAATAACACCTTTTATTGAAAACGCCCGTCTCTCCTTTTCTCTGCAATCTGGTGAAACTAAGTATGCACGTATTGACTGAGTAAAATAGCTGTCTTTTGTTTTCACACGACTCTAGAGATATACTCTTGATCTGGGAGAGCAAAGTTGTCATGTTCTATGGTTGTCAGAAACTAAATCCCTTCTTGTCTATCCAGGGAGGTTAAACTCCTCCTCGCCTATTCGAGAAAGTTTCTAGTGAACTCTGAGCTAGCTGGCACACAAAACTTAAGTCTAATATAGTCAGTGAAAGACCTAGTTAACCTCAGTCCTACGTCTACACTACTGAAGATATTATTCCAAGGCGCAGAGCCTATTGGGAATATAGGAACTACACTACAGTTTCACTAAGATAAATGCACACTTACAGACCCATATGAGCAGTTATACATCTGCTCTCCCACCCTGATCTTAATGTGATATAAGTACATGCAAAAGGAGAGACCCATTAATACACCCGAGACAGTATCGGAACCATCTAAACATTCATTGATAAGCAGAGGCACAACTCTTATCTATATAGCACTAATGAAGGCAATTCCAAACTTACTTAAATAACCCAATTGTAACTAACAGAGTCAGGAGACAATCCATGGCACCCCTTAAGTATACATTTACAGACCTTTACAAAAACAAAATGTGAAAGTGATGCACCAAGAAAGTTACTTACATGTGAAAATGCACCCCCACATAGGGTCTCAGACACCAATTCAGATATCTAGTAAAGAACTGAGACTACCAAGTGCCCATACAGAGAAGTAGCCCTTTAAACATGTGTCAGGCCTGAGATACTTATGTTTGTGTATGCAGTGGTACTGTTAGGCGGACTTAGCATTTTAAAGTCCTTGACAAATCTTAAGCTGGTGTTCAGCACATATAAGTCACCACTGAGGTACCCTGTAGCTAGGCTATAAGATAAGCTCCTATGTGAACAAAGGTAACACATGCAGCTAAAAGTTTCAGTGAGCTACATGCAGACTTAAATGCCCATATTCTCAGTTATACATCCACTCTTTCACCCTGATTAGAATTATATATTATAAGTACATACCAAAGGGGAGAGCCACTAATACACCCTCTCAATCAGTGTCAAAAGCATCTAAACATTCACTTACAGACACAACTCCTATGTATCTAGCACTAGTGGAGGTGGTTGCACACTCACTTAAATAATCCAATAGTAACTAACAGACCCAGGAGACAAGCCATTCCACCCTTTACATTTAGATTTACAGACCCTTACAGTGACAAAGAAAACCAGTGATGTACCAAAGAAGTTAGTTACATATAGATACATACCCCCACATAGGGACTGAGACATTCATTCAGATATTCAGTGATGATGATGTAAGGTATGTGTACAGTCCAACATATCACTCAGCACACATCAGGCCTCACCAAACCGTTGTCTGGGAGATCCCAACACCTCACAGACCCCTTCAGAGTGACCCACAATGGTCATGTCATATATAGGATGGCCACAAGACGTACTGTTAGGTAAAGAAAATGTGGGCCTGCAGTGAGCAAACCCTGACAATGAGTTGTGTCCAGTATGGTCCATGGCCCCGGCTGCAGCAGAGTTTTTGTGGCTATGGAACAGATGCGTGGAGTACTCTCCCTGTAGATCTACTGCTCCTAAGATGTGCCCTAAATTAGTGTAACTGGACCAGGAGTTGGTCTAAATGCAACTGATATTACTACATTTGGAATGGTGCATGACGAGACCCCCAGACCCGAGACTACTGACCATGGACCCATATTGTCACAGTGAGTCATCGCCTTAGGACAGGCCCCTTTCTCCTACATCTGGTTTTTACTGTCCTATCAGTGATGCTAGCATTGTACAGGAACATTGCTAATGTGAAAGATGAACATTGCAGATAGTTGGTTTTATCTGCCCTGCAGTTCGGAAGTGCATCACCAGCTGTGTAAGAATGACAAATCAGACAGTATGTACAATAGTATGTTGATGTCGTCTCATATACACTGCCACATATGACATACGGGGGTCCCATGAAGTCAGGACTTCCAACACAAACACATTCAGATGTAGTATGATGTCCTATTGAGTAAATCAAATGTCCAATAATCCTAAGATTGGGACCTCTCGGTGACACACAAGCCACCCCTTTCATTGTGACCCAAGTCTTGGAATATAGTCAATGCAATGGTAGCAGTGATGTCTTGGACAGTATGAATCAAGTCATTTGTCCAGACTGTTCAGGTGTCTGTCCAGTGATGCACAAGTATGGTACCTTTCAGGAGATAAAGATAAAAAGAATCAAAGGTAGAGGCAGGGAGATTAAGGAACACTCTCTTAGTCCCCGGTTATCATGAATAAACAAAAGAAGAGAGGTTAAATGTGTCTCAACATCCACAGAGAAGGAGCTATGTAAAGAAAGAGTTTAAACACCCAATTAGGGTGGATAGGAAGGCCCTCACACACCGACCTAGTCAGTGTCATGCTTCATCATTGGGCCCCACCGCAGAGGCCGAGTGCCTCTTTGGTGTGCTACGACGCCAGAAGACTGCAGAGCTGGTTGTGTGAATAGGCGTGCAGTGAGGAATATAGATAAAAGTGTCTAAAGAGTATCTCAAAAAAACTTTTATTAGTGGATCCCTATGACATGATTAAAAAGGTTCCTATGTGTCTGAATTTACAGCCAAAGGTAAGTGATTGGTTTAATTCAGAGATTAGGTTAAATCAGTCAACATGTTTCAGCCTTTAGAGTGGTGTTAATTTACCTAGGCATTCGTCAGGACTAGTGTGAACCCCGGCGGTATGGATTCTCTAATCGTCCACCCTAACCTGGGGACGTGAAAGTGAAAAGGTAAAAATTGTGAAAAAGTGCAAAGGAAAAAGAAGGAAGAGCTACTAGCTCATCCAAAAGCTCCTGAATTAGGAGTGTTTCTGCACCTGTAAAGGAAACAAACACAAACAAACATAAAAGACATACACACAATTAATGGTAGGTATAGGTCAAATCGTTTGTCCAGAGTGCTCCAAACTGTGGCAGGAATAGTGTCAGCAGATAAACACTAAAGTTATCACCATCCATATAACCCTATAGGGATGATACCACTAAATCTGGGAAGTGGACTGTCAAATGTGTGCTAAAATACGCTAAATAGCTAAAGGGAATATTAAAATACGAAAGAAAATACTCCATGGGAAGGATCAATGGACCAAAGGTCAGTGACCCCACCGAACAGTTCGTAACATCAAACCGTTATCTCACTTTAGTTGATGGCGCTAGCTGCACCATGGGTATCGGGAGGGGGGGTAGGAGCGTACCTGGCACACCCTGTGGGAAGAAAGGTAGATGTTTAAATAAACTAAGATAGGTGTACTTAGCTCGATCGTGTAGGTCGCATTGTAAGGAAACGTGTCAGGAACTCACGCCCTCAACGCTCGCCACCCGCTTAGGCACCTAGCTTCTCCTCTGAACCGGACCCCGACGATGGAGAGCTGGGCTTGTAGATGTGTTTAAAAGCATTCTTCGTTGTTCCGTACGCTTCCGGGTGGGCGTGGTTACGCCGGAGCGAGGCTTGGAACGCGCCGGTCAGACGCGATGAGGTGTCAATCATGCTTGAATTGAGGCTTGGTTACAATGGCCAATAGGACCAGAGAGACGAAAGTTACCATAGTGATCGGTATGCTTCTTTTCTGGCGAACACAAAGGATAAAGCCTCATTGAATTAAGACGCCAAAATAAGTAACACTTTGCTGCAAAATGGAAAGGGGGGCAGGTCGCCAATGCTGAGCTCGATCTAATTAGAAGTAGACATGAAGTCAGACAAAATTATCATAGTTAGACCCTGTTTGGTCAACATACATCTAAGGAGGGAAAGAGACTAAATTAACATGGGTAGTTTAGGAACAGTCATAAATTCGTATCAGTCTGCAGTATAATTCAGGAGTCCTGCAGTACACTCTTTATCTCAGTACTGTGTTCCATGGGATGTCATCGTTCAATCCAACTAGGTTGGTACCAAGTCGATAAATCCAACGTTGTTCTTTTTCAAACAACCTGCTTGTGATGTTAGTGGTACCAGAGATTACCTCTATAATGGTCCATCTCAAGTCATTGGTCGTGTGGTTGTTAGACAGGAAATGTCGGCTCAACTTCGTCGTTATTTTTTTGCATCTAATATTGCTTCGATGCTCACAAATACGTTGTTTTATTTTACGAGTGGTCATGCCTACATATCGTAAGGCGCAGGAACAGGTAATTAGGTACACAACATTAGTTGAGTTGCAGTTCGTGTGTGACATCTGAGTCCAGATCTTCCCTTGCTCTAAGTTGAGTGTTTTTGATGCTACCGTCAGGTGACACACACTACAATCTGTGCAGGGGTAATGTCCTGTGACTTGGGGTAAACCCCATGCCTCCGTGACTGAAGGGATTCGTTGGGGGATCTTTTCTTTTGGGCGAGTGTGGACCAGGGCGTCTTTGAGACTCCAGGCCTTCTTAAAGGAGAAAAGAGGTTTCTCCCAGTCTTTTTTGGTAGATTTAATGATGTTCCAATGCTTGTTTATTGACTTTTTTTCATGACGTTGGACAGACTGTTGAAAGTGGTCACACATGTAAGTGGAATTTCATCTTGAGTGTTGTTTTTTTCTTCCAACAGCGCACATCTTGGCTGATTTCGTGCTCTCTTGAATCCCTTATTGAGAGTTGAGTCTGGATATCCTCTATCTTTCAATTTTTCAGTTAGTCCAGAGGCTTGCTCTTTAAAATCTTTTAGAGTACTACAGTTTCTTCTTAGTCTCAAATATTGCCCATATGGTAAATTCTCCTTCAGAGGACGGGGGTGAAAACTGGTTGAACGCTAGTAAATTGTTTTTAGCTGTGCGTTTGTGATGGGTTTTCGCGGTTAGGCTCGTACCTGAGACAGAGATCACTACATCGAGGAAGATGATTTCAGTTTTACTGGTGGTGTGGCCTGTTGGTCCTACGCACAAGGCAGGGCACCTATTGGACCCTATTTTTACCAATATCCCTGACCTAAAATGGACCCAAACCAGCCCCATATGCTGGTCAGATCACCATCTCGTTAGTTTTAGCCTAACGAGACCATTTCCTCCCAGGAATATTACCTGGCCTGCGCAATCCATGAGAAACTGGAAATTATTAGATATTAACAGACTGAACAACGCACTTACAATTAGCACCCCTTCCCACGACCAAAATATGGAAAATATTGCGAAAACTACCAATCAGTGGCTAGAAACAGCAGTAAACCAATGCCTTCCTTTAATGGAGGCAAAAAGAAACTTCCACCGCCCCCCTGTCCCCTGGTTTAATGAATTCCTCAAAACTGAAAAATCTAAATGCAAAGTTTTAGAAAGGAAATGGCGCAAAGACTACAACCACGAAAATAAACAACATACAATAAGGCAAGAAATGCGTATCATACCTCCTGTAGGAAAGCCCGAGCCCTTTATGTGGCAAACACCATCAACAATGCCACAAACAAAACAAAGACCTTATTTAGCACAGTAAAGGATCTAGCAGGTGCTCAAACAACGGCTACAGCTCACACGTTAACAAAAAAAACAATGTCAAGACCTGGCGACATTCTTTAATGACAAAATAGAAAACATTGTCACTAACATCACTGCTAGACCCCAGGAAAACGTTTCAGAGCAGTATATCCTAAAAACACCGGAGAAAATAATCCCTCTTGAGAAATGGCCCCCCATAACCTTGAACTCCCTAAAAATGTCCTTGAAGTCCATTTCATCAGGCTCCCCCTGCGATCCTCTCCCGGTCCGCTTTCTGAAACAACTTGACACCTCCCCCTTGACCATTATAGCAGACACGCTAAATGTTTCCCTTCTAACTTCCACTGTCCCGTCTAGCTGGAAGCACGCCATAGTGACCCCATTACTGAAAAAACCTTCAGCCGACCCCACGATCCTATCGAATTATCGGCCCATATCGTTACTCCCTGCATTTTCTAAACTGATGGAAAGACACATCCATTCCGCCCTCACTTCCTTCACGGAGAATAACAACCTCCTCCACCGATCGCAATCAGGTTTCCGAGCAGGACATTCAACGGAGACCGCTCTACTGGGTGTGACGGAAAACATTCGAAAGTTCCTGGATGAGGGTCAAACAGTCGCACTCATTCTTTTAGATTTGAGTGCGGCGTTTGATACTATATCACACAAAACTCTCCTGGCCACTCTAGAGAGAAATGGCATCCGTAAAGAGGCCCTCCAGTGGATAAAGTCCTTTCTATCCGACAGATCCTACCAGATCAAATCCAGTATTGCATGCTCGGATACGCTCCCCGCCCCTTATGGAGTCCCACAGGGCTCCATCTTGAGCCTGCTGTTTTTTAATCTGTACCTGAGACCACTGGCCGATCTAGCTGACCGCGCAGGCCTAACCTTAATGTCATATGCTGACGACTCTCAGATCATCTTTTCCCTGTATGAATCAAACCCCTCAACCCCATCTGTCCTGAAAAATGGTCTCCAGGAAATCTTCAACTGGATGACCACCAACCAGTTGAAGCTAAACGGGGACAAAATTGAGGTCCTCCTACTAGGAAGAAATAAAGAGCTTTGGAACCCCTCACATTGGCCACCAGAGATGGAAAATCTTCCCACCCCAGCCACACAAGTAAGAAATCTAGGAGTCATTATTGACAATACTTTATCGATGAAACAGCAGGCAAATAAAGTGGCTGGCCTCTGCTTCACCATAATAAAATGGTTAAAGAAAATCATTTGGATGTTGCCCCAAAACACTCAAAAAACCGTAGTCAACGCATTAATAACATCGCGTATTGATTACGGAAACATTCTCTACTTGAGTTCAAACCTAGCAGTGATCAAACGACTCCAAATGATCCAAAACGCTGCTGCATGACTCCTGTGCAGGATCCCTAAGTTTGACAGAATATCAAAACATCTGAATGATTTACACTGGCTCAGGATAGAACATCGGATCAGCTTCAAAACCCTGATTTATATGTTTAAGATTAAAACCAGAACTGCGCCCGGCTACCTACAAGCCTTGGCCTCCCCCTACCTGCCAACAAGAAATCTTCGATCCCAAACAGCAGCGAATTTCGCCGTCCCGAGATTCAATCTGCAAAGAACAGGAGGGCGTTCATTTGCTGTGAAAGGACCCACCTTATGGAACTCGCTCCCCCCGCATATCCGGAAAGAAGAAAGCTATACGAAATTCCGGAAATATGTAAAAACCTGGTTGTTCCAGAAGCAACTGTAGTAATACCACAATTCAGCATTTCCCCTTCAATCTAACCGAATGTCACAGGCGCCGGGAAACCCTTTTTGGGTAGCTGTAGCGCCATACAAATGTAAAAAATAAATAAATAAATAAAGTACCTGAGACAGAGATCACTACATCGAGGAAGATGATTTCAGTTTTACTGGTGGTGTACGTGAACCTGAGGTTGTGGTCAAGGGTGTTGATCCATAATAAGAAGGATTGAAGGTCACTATCATTGCCTGTCCATAGTAGCAGAATATCATCAATGTAGCGCTTTCATAGAAGTATGGAAGCCGCGAATTCTGTGGATGCAGGTAGGATGTGTTTAGACTCAAAATCTGCCACATAAAGTCCAGCTACACTTGGGGCAAATGTACTGTCCATAGATGTACCTGAGCATTGGAGGAACAATTGATTTTTGAAGGAAAAATAGTTCTCTTTAAGGGCTATGGTGGCGCACTGGATTATGAATGATTTTGGTGTTTGGTAGTTCCAGTCAATTGAGTTAAGTGACTCCTCCAGGACTCTGATGGTATCGTCCTGGGGGATGCTGGTATAGAGACTCTCAACATCCAACGTCACCAGTGTGATAGAGTTCTCTACAAAGGTGATGTCAAGTAAGAGCTGTAATAAGCTTTTGGTGTCTCTCAGGTAGGTTGGAGTCGACTGCACCAGTGGTTTGAAAAATTGATCACAAAATCTGGATAAGGGTTCCAGGAGAGAGCCTATTCCTGATACGATAGGTCATCCGGGGGGGGGTGGGGGGAGCCTATTTTTATGCATCTTGGGCAGTGTGTAAAAGTATGGAATCACATCACTGCCACTGTCCAGAAAGTCTGCTTCATTTTTGGACAGAAGACCTCTTTCTTCCGCTTGTCTCACTAGTGTGGAGATCTTCTTGGTTAAATTCGCGGTGGGGTCCATCGTCAAAGGGGTGTAGTTCCTGTTGTCTTGTAGCAGATCCTCACAGACCTTATCATAGTCTTTGGTATTCTGTATCACAATGCCACCTCCTTTGTCCGCTGGTTTTATGGTTATAGTGGTGTCATTCTGTAATTGTTGTAGGGCCTGGTATTCAGCGCTGGTAAAATTACCAAAAGTTCTTGTTGGGTTCAGGCAGGACTCAAGGTCTTTAAACACCGCCTCTTCAAAGGCGGTGATGGCCGCCGGCACAGTATGTGGAGGGGGAATGAAGGTGGAATTCAGTCTCAGACCGGTGTCTCCTCTGCGTAAGGACTCATTCGGATCTGTTTTCCCTTCAAAAAAGGCTTTTAGCTTAAGCTTACGGAAGAAGGCAGCAAGTTCACAATGCAGTTTAAATTTATCCGGTCTGGCTGTAGGGACAAACCCCAAGCCTTTCTCCAGAACCTGTGCCTCAGTTGGTGTTAGTATCTTTTCTGAAAGGTTGGTCACTAGGCTTACACTCCGCTCGTTCCTGGTTGTGGATTGTTGCTGCGGGTGTGATTCGCTACAGAGTCTTCCTCTTCCCAGGATACCCGGTTTTTGCCCCTCCTTCTCCCTCTTCCCCTCCGGCCGCTCTCTAAAAAAGGCGGTCGGTACTGGTTCTGGAAGTTCATGGGAGGCATAAAGCCCGGGTACCAACCCATGAAAGGGAACAGTGGTTGTTGATATGGACAGACTCAACACTCAATAAGGGATTCAAGAGAGCACGAAATCAGCCAAGATGTGCGCTGTTGGAAGAAAAATCCAACACTCAAGATGAAATTCCACTTACATGTGTGTCCACTTTCAACAGTCTGTCCAACGTCATGAAAAAGTCAATAAAAAAGCATTGGAACATCATTAAATCTACCAAAAAAGACTGGGCGAAACCTCTTTTCTCCTTTAAGAAGGGCCGGAGTCTCAAAGACGCCCTGGTCTACACTCGCCCAAAAGAAAAGATCCCCCAACGAATCCCTTCAGTCACGGAGGCATGGGGTTTACCCCAAGTCACAGGACATTACCCCTGCACAGATTGTAGTGTGTGTCACCTGACGGTAGCATCAAAAACACTCAACTTAGAGCAAGGGAAGATCTGGACTCAGATGTCACACACGAACTGCAACTCAACTAATGTTGTGTACCTAATTACCTGTCCCTGCGCCTTACGATATGTAGGCATGACCACTCGTAAAATAAAACAGCGTATTTGTGAGCATCAAAGCAATATTAGATGCAAAAAAATAATGACGAAGTTGAGCCGACATTTCCTGTCTAATAACCACACGACCAATGACTTGAGATGGACCATTATAGAGGTAATCTCTGGTACCACTAACATCACAAGTAGGTTGTTTGAAAAAGAACAACGTTGGATTTATCGACTTGGTACCAACCTAGTTGGATTGAACGATGACATCCCATGGAACACAGTAATGAGATAAAGAGTGTACTGCAGGACTCCTGAATTATACTGCAGACTGATACGAATTTATGACTGTTCCTAAACTACCCATGTTAATTTAGTCTCTTTCCCTCCTTAGCTGTATGTTGACCAAACAGGGTCTAACTATGATAATTTTGTCTGACTTCATGTCTACTTCTAATTAGATCAAGCTCAGCATTGGCGACCTGCCCCCCCTTTCCATTTTGCAGCAAAGTGTTACTTATTTTGGCGTCTTAATTCAATGAGGCTTTATCCTTTGTGTTCACCAGAAAAGAAGCATACCGGTCACTATGGTAACTTTCGTCTCTCTGGTCCTATTGGCCATTGTAACCAAGCCTCAATTCAAGCATGATTGACGCCTCCTCGCGTCTGACCGGCGCGTTCCAAGCCTCGCTCCGGCGTAACCACGCCCACCCGGAAGCGTACGGAACAACGAAGAATGCTTTTAAACACATCTACCGGCCCCGCTCTCCATCGTCGGGGTCCGGTTCAGAGGAGAAGCTAGGTGCCTAAGCGGGTGGCGAGCGTTGAGGGCGTGAGTTCCTGACACGTTTCCTTACAATGCGACCTACACGATCGAGCTAAGTACACCTATCTTAGTTTATTTAAACATCTACCTTTCTTCCCACAGGGTGTGCCAGGTACGCTCCTACCCCCTCCCGAGACCCTATGGTGCAGCTAGCGCCATAAACTAAAGTGAGATAACGGTTTGATGTTACGAACTGTTCGGTGGGGTCACTGACCCTTGGTCCATTGATCCTTCTCATGGAGTATTTTCTTTCGTATTTTAATATTCCCTTTAGCTATTTAGCGTATTTTAGCACACATTTGACACTCCACTTCCCAGATTTAGTGGTATCATCCCTATAGGGTTATATGGATGGTGATAACTTTAGTGTTTATCTGCTGACACTATTCCTGCCACAGTTTGGAGCACTCTGGACAAACGATTTGGCCTATACCTACCATTAATTGTGTGTATGTCTTTTATGTTTGTTTGTGTTTGTTTCCTTTACAGGTGCAGAAACACTCCTAATTCAGGAGCTTTTGGAATGAGCTAGTAGCTCTTCCTTCTTTTTCCTTTGCACTTTTTCACAATTTTTACCTTTTCACTTTCACGTCCTCAGGTTAGGGTGGACGATTAGAGAGTCCATACCGCCGGGGTTCACACTAGTCCTGACGAATGCCTAGGTAAATTAACACCACTCTAAAGGCTGAAACATGTTGACTGATTTAACTTAATCTCTGAATTAAACCAATCCCTTACCTTTGGCTGTAAATTCAGACACATAGGAACCTTTTTAATCGTGTCATAGGGATCCACTAATAAAAGTTTTTTTGAGATACTCTTTAGACACATTTATCTATATTCCTCACTGCACGCCTATTCACACAACCAGCTCCGCAGTCTTCTGGCGTCGTAGCACACCAAAGAGGCACTCAGCCTCTGCGGTGGGGCCCAATGATGAAGCATGACACTGACTAGGTCGGTGTGTGAGGGCCTTCCTATCCACCCTAATTGGGTGTTTAAACTCTTTCTTTACATAGCTCCTTCTCTGTGGATGTTGAGACACATTTAACCTCTCTTCTTTTGTATATTCATGATAACCGGGGACTAAGAGAGTGTTCCTTAATCTCCCTGCCTCTCCCTTTGATTCTTTATATCTAGCAGCGCACAGCTGTGAGAGTTTGTTTTTACTCCTGGCGTGGTGAAATTTCCCATTACCCCTGCCTGTTTTAACAACATACTCCTATCTCCTTTTTTCTGGCGGCAACCATGACGAACTTGGGCCTGACATATTCTGAATCTGAAATAGAAGCACTCATGTCTGATCCATCATTATTCGCAGACCCACACATATCCCAAGCCATAGCTAATACCACCGAGTGGGAGACACTTACGGAGAAGAAACGGGAACACATCCGTACAATTCTACATGGTACCATCCTGAAACAGTACCTTCTCTCGAATACAGCACCGAGGGGCCTGCTTGTCACTAACGCCCCTCGGATTTTTCTGAACGATGCTACATTCAGAAAGGACTGGGCCATGATCGCGTGGCATTGCACGCGTGACTGGCTCGTCCTAATCATAAAAACAGCGCTCAGACTCTCTGAAGCACTAATGGTTGAAATAAGAGAAACAGAATCTCATTTCAAGGCCACAATAACAGGGTATAAGAAAAGGCTGGATGAGCTGAATAAGGAACTCAATGAGTACAAAGACAATCTCATGCAATCAAAGGACACTAAATTTCAAAAAGATTTAAAAAAAATTGATTTTGAGAAGGTCTATTCTTACTCGGCAGCTTCTTATGCCCCTCCAACTAAGAATGCGAGTAAATCCGATTATTCGGATGACGACTCCTCGAACAGCAGCGGATCGAGCAACGGCTCCTTTAAACAAACTAAAAGGAGAGGCAATCGTGGCAATAGGAATAATAGGGGCAGGCCAGGCTATCAGAACCAACATCAACAATGGCAGGCACCATCTCAGATGGGGATGGAGCCCCATTCCTACCCATATCAACAACCACTGTTCCCTTTCATGGGTTGGAACCCGGGCTTTATGCCTCCCATGAACTTCCAGAACCAGTACCGACCGCCTTTTTTCGAGAGCGGCCGGAGGGGAAGATGGAGAAGGAGGGGCAACAACCGGGTGTCCTGGGAAGAGGAAGACTCTGTAGCGAATCACACCCGCAGCAACAATCCACAACCAGGAACAAGCGGAGTGTAAGCCTAGTGACCAACCTTTCAGAGAAGATACTAACACCAACTGAGGCACAGGTTCTGGAGAAAGGCTTGGGGTTTGTCCCTACAGCCAGACCGGATAAATTTAAACTGCATTGTGAACTTGCTGCCTTCTTCCGTAAGCTTAAGCTAAAAGCCTTTTTTGAAGGGAAAACAGATCCGAATGAGTCCTTACGTAGAGGTGACACCGGTCTGAGACTGAATTCCACCTTCATTCCCCCTCCACATACTGTGCCGGCGACCATCACCGCCTTTGAAGAGGCGGTGTTTAAAGACCTTGAGTGCTGCCAGAACCCAAGAACTTTTGGTAATTTTACCAGCGCTGAATACCAGGCCCTACAACAATTACAGAATGACACCGCTATAACCATAAAACCAGCGGACAAGGGAGGTGGCATTGTGATACAGAATACCAAAGACTATGATAAGGTCTGTCAGGATCTGCTACAAGACAACAGGAACTACACCCCTTTGACGATGGACCCCACCGCGAATTTAACCAAGAAGATCTCCACACTAGTGAGACAAGCGGAAGAAAGAGGTCATCTGTCCAAAAATGAAGCAGACTTTCTGGACAGTGGCAGTGATGTGATTCCATACTTTTACACACTGCCCAAGATGCATAAAAATAGGCTCCCCCCCCCCCCTGAACGACCTATCGTATCAGGAATAGGCTCTCTCCTGGAACCTTTATCCAGATTTTGTGATCAATTTTTCAAACCACTGGTGCAGTGGACTCCAACCTACCTGAGAGACACCAAAAGCTTATTACAGCTCCTACTTGACATCACCTTTGTAGAGAACTCTATCACACTGGTGACGTTGGATGTTGAGAGTCTCTATACCAGCATCCCCCAGGACGATACCATCAGAGTCCTGGAGGAGTCACTTAACTCAATTGACTGAAACTACCAAACACCAAAATCATTCATAATCCAGTGCGCCACCATAGCCCTTAAAGAGAACTATTTTTCCTTCAAAAATCAATTGTTCCTCCAATGCTCAGGTACATCTATGGGCAGTACATTTGCCCCAAGTGTAGCTGGACTTTATGTGGCAGATTATGAGTCTAAACACATCCTACCTGCATCCACAGAATTCGCGGCTTCCATACTTCTATGGAAGCGCTACATTGATGATATTCTGCTACTATGGACAGGCAATGATAGTGACCTTCAATCCTTCTTATTATGGATCAACACCCTTGACCACAACCTCAGGTTCACGTACACCACCAGTAAAACTGAAATCATCTTCCTCGATGTAGTGATCTCTGTCTCAGGTACGAGCCTAACCACTAAAACCCATCACAAACCCACAGCTAAAAACAATTTACTAGAGTTCACCAGTTTTCACCCCCGTCCTCTGAAGGAGAATTTACCATATGGGCAATATTTGAGACTAAGAAGAAACTGTAGTACTCTAAAAGATTTTAAAGAGCAAGCCTCTGGACTAACTGAAAAATTGAAAGATAGAGGATATCCAGACTCAACTCTCAATAAGGGATTCAAGAGAGCACGAAATCAGCCAAGATGTGCGCTGTTGGAAGAAAAAACCAACACTCAAGATGAAATTCCACTTACATGTGTGACCACTTTCAACAGTCTGTCCAACGTCATGAAAAAGTCAATAAACAAGCATTGGAACATCATTCAATCTACCAAAAAAGACTGGGAGAAACCTCTTTTCTCCTTTAAGAAGGGCCGGAGTCTCAAAGACGCCCTGGTCCACACTCGCCCAAAAGAAAAGATCCCCCAACGAATCCCTTCAGTCACGGAGGCATGGGGTTTACCCCAAGTCACAGGACATTACCCCTGCACAGATTGTAGTGTGTGTCACCTGACGGTAGCATCAAAAAAACTCAACTTAGAGCAAGGGAAGATCTGGACTCAGATGTCACACACGAACTGCAACTCAACTAATGTTGTGTACCTAATTACCTGTCCCTGCGCCTTACGATATGTAGGCATGACCACTCGTATAATAAAACAGCGTATTTGTGAGCATCGAAGCAATATTAGATGCAAAAAAATAACGACAAAGTTGAGCCGACATTTCCTGTCTAACAACCACACGACCAATGACTTGAAATGGACCATTATAGAGGTAATCTCTGGTACCACTAACATCACAAGCAGGTTGTTTGAAAAAAAACAACGTTGGATTTATCGACTTGGTACCAACCTAGTTGGATTGAACGATGACATCCCATGGAACACAGTACTGAGATAAAGAGTGTACTGCAGGACTCCTGAATTATACTGCAGACTGATACGAATTCATGACTGTTCCTAAACTACCCATGTTAATTTAGTCTCTTTCCCTCCTTAGCTGTATGTTGACCAAACAGGGTCTAACTATGATAATTTTGTCTGACTTCATGTCTACTTCTAATTAGATCGAGCTCAGCATTGGCGACCTGCCCCCCTTTCCATTTTGCAGCAAAGTGTTACTTATTTTGGCGTCTTAATTCAATGAGGCTTTATCCTTTGTGTTCGCCAGAAAAGAAGCATACCGGTCACTATGGTAACTTTCGTCTCTCTGGTCCTATTGTCCATTGTAACCAAGCCTCAATTCAAGCATGATTGACGCCTCCTCGCGTCTGACCGGCGCGTTCCAAGCCTCGCTCCGGCGTAACCACGCCCACCCGGAAGCGTACGGAACAACGAAGAATGCTTTTAAACACATCTACCGGCCCCGCTCTCCATCGTCGGGGTCCGGTTCAGAGGAGAAGCTAGGTGCCTAAGCGGGTGGCGAGCGTTGAGGGCGTGAGTTCCTGACACGTTTCCTTACAATGCGACCTACACGATCGAGCTAAGTACATCTATCTTAGTTTATTTAAACATCTACCTTTCTTCCCACAGGGTGTGCCAGGTAAGCTCCTACCCCCCTCCCGAGACCCATGGTGCAGCTAGCGCCATAAACTAAAGTGAGATAACGTTTTGATGTTACGAACTGTTCGATGGGGTCACTGACCTTTGGTCCATTGATCCTTCCCATGGAGTATTTTCTTTCGTATTTTAATATTCCCTTTAGCTATTTAGCGTATTTTAGCACACATTTGACACTCCACTTCCCAGATTTAGTGGTATCATCCCTATAGGGTTATATGGATGGTGATAACTTTAGTGTTTATCTGCTGACACTATTCCTGCCACAGTTTGGAGCACTCTGGACAAACGATTTGGCCTATACCTACCATTAATTGTGTGTATGTCTTTTATGTTTGTTTGTGTTTGTTTCCTTTACAGGTGCAGAAACACTCCTAATTCAGGAGCTTTTGGAATGAGCTAGTAGCTCTTCCTTCTTTTTCCTTTGCACTTTTTCACAATTTTTACCTTTTCACTTTCACGTCCTCAGGTTAGGGTGGACGATTAGAGAGTCCATACCGCCGGGGTTCACACTAGTCCTGACGAATGCCTAGGTAAATTAACACCACTCTAAAGGCTGAAACATGTTGACTGATTTAACTTAATCTCTGAATTAAACCAATCCCTTACCTTTGGCTGTAAATTCAGACACATAGGAACCTTTTTAATCGTGTCATAGGGATCCACTAATAAAAGTTTTTTTGAGATACTCTTTAGACACTTTTATCTATATTCCTCACTGCACGCCTATTCACACAACCAGCTCCGCAGTCTTCTGGCGTCGTAGCACACCAAAGAGGCACTCAGCCTCTGCGGTGGGGCCCAATGATGAAGCATGACACTGACTAGGTCGGTGTGTGAGGGCCTTCCTATCCACCCTAATTGGGTGTTTAAACTCTTTCTTTACATAGCTCCTTCTCTGTGGATGTTGAGACACATTTAACCTCTCTTCTTTTGTTTATTCACCTTTCAGGAGATGCAATGGTGGTAACTCATTTCACAGCACATGCGGTATGGTCCAGGGCTATTTGATGTCAGTGTGATGGCCAATCAGTATAGGCATGATCAGGATTGAGGGCAGTCCTCAGATGACTTCAACAGTGTGTAGTCATGTCTGTGTAGTGCTCAGCATGTGCCCATTACACATGTAGTGTGCGCACTATTGATGGCTTTGATAGCTGTCTACAACCTCAGTGTCACCTTAGCAGCTACCCTACACCTTGGATGTCTACTAGGGGTGGGCAGCAAACTCCACTCTGCCTACGGAGTTTGTGGAATTTTGCCAAACCACACTCCTTTTGGGGCACGGAGTTCCAAGCAAAAACTCCGCCTACATGAAAATTAGTTCAACATATTTTTTTTTGGTTTGTTACATGGAAAATCTTGGTAAAAAATTATGAACTTAAGGTAAAAGTAAATCTTACCCACTTCTACCCAAAGTAAAAGAATCAGGCAATAAATGATAAGAAGAGACTCCCATTGAATTATCTCAAGAGAATTTCTCATTTATAAGATTAACATTTCTTGCCAGTGGCCCCACTTTTGACCTAGAATGCTAAAATCATAAGTATTTTTGCAGAGAAACAAAAGAAGTGCAACAATATAGTAGAAGTTAGCAGGTTGGCACATCATCAGCTATCGTAGGGTCAGGCATTAACCGTACAGGATGTGTAAAAGGTGCCTGTAGTGGAGAACGTGTGAGGCAAGTGGACTCCTTGCCTGGCACCAATGTGGCAGCCTCTTTTGGTGTGCATGTCCCTTGCAGACACACATCAGCTAGCTCCAATGTTATTTATAGGATCAGGCTGGGTGTGCAACTGACTATCTTCCACCAGGGAAGCTAGTCTGCACAACAGGGAGAAGTGAACTCGTCATGGTTACAACCATCCTAGGGTCAAGCAACCCTATTAGTAAGCAGACTTGGTATTTAGTACTCTTAAGTTACTAATAGAGTTGCCTGACTCTAAGATGATCACCATGACATGTTGGCTTCTCAACCATGCGCAAACTAGCTCCCCTGGTTGAAGCTGTATTGAGAGGAGGGAGTCTGGTGTCACCCTTTCTTGAGGCCAGAGCTGGCTGGTCAGTGACAGTCACTGAAGTGCTGCCTCAGCAAGCTGGCCTCTACTGACCTCCTTTTACGCTGCTGGTCACCCATGGTCTGTGGGTTAGTTGAGCAGTAGCACCGACTTCTGTTGGTACCACCTCCCTGCCAGAGAGGGACCACGTGAAGAGGGACCCCTTCACCATAGGAACATTGGTAGATCATCATCTGTGAGCTGGGTGACAATGCTTTTGGTGATGGCAAAGTGTTCAAGGTAAGCCTATTCTGCACACCCTGTACACATGACTGCATCACTGGCACTGCCCAATATAGGCAACAGTGGATCATATCAGGCATTCAAGGACTCCACCCGCTTGTGGAACACCGCTGAATTCTGCTGAGTTGTTCGGCAACTCCACGGACTTCCACGAAGTATAACTCCGCGAGCTGCGCCCAGCCCTAATGTCTGTTCAGTCTCTTTATATATTGCATTCATACAGCTCAATGGCCATCTGAAGCCATCCATGTGGAAAGCCATTGCCCAGAAGGTGTGGACCCTTGGAGTCACTCGTTGGCACAGTGTTCACTGCAGAAAGAAGTGGGAGGTCTTGAGATGCTGGACTCGGAAGATCGGGGGGTCCAGCTGGGGAGGTCCTCCCCAGGCAGAAGGGGCACGAATTGGACCCTGACCCCCTAATGGCCAACATACTGGCCATGACTGATCCAGAGCTTCATGGGTAGTTACAAGCCCAACAGCAGCTATGAGGAGGTGAGTGTTAGCCTAAGTGAAATATTTAGCATGACCATCTATCTTTTGTTACAGGCAGCTTTTTCCCCATAAGCCTTGAAGGTGACTCATGTCCCGTGCAATGGGAGAGTTGTTGCATGTGTAGCATTGGTAGTAGGTGTATGGTGACAACTGTATACTATTGACTATGTGACCAGAAACTAAGTAGGGTCCAGTCACATGTCAGTTTCCAGAGTTGGTCACTTGGCTGCCTAATGCCACAGATAACCTAGATTATCTTTTGATTTCATGTGTGACAGTTGATCCCAAACAGGCCACTTGTCATCCTTGTGTCTGGAGTCATGCTCCCTCACTACCGTGTCGCATGTGATGGAGGACCACTTACATGTGGCATGGCAATAAATGCACGGGGGCGTGGCCAGCTAGGCAACATGGCGGACGTGACTCCCTAGAGCTCCGTCCGTAGGGCCCCGATTTATCCTGCAATTCTCCTGTGAGAGCGCATTACAACCACTCACACCGGGCAGAGTAGGTGCGGGACTACCTGAGGAGCCTGCCGGTGTGCCGAGACTGTACCGAGGCCGCGGCGGTGTGGAATCGGCCATCGGGCTCAGCAGCGCAAGGACGCTGCGAAGGCGCGAGACCAGGCCGGGCCTGGCTGCGCAAGAAAACCCCCTGCCTTGGCGCTGAGAAGGAGGCGAGGAAGCCGGGCCTGATCGGCACTGCGGACCCCTGGTCAGGCCGGTGGTGTGAGGCGGCGGCCCCGGAGCAAGAGGTCAGGTGACGGGTGGCACCCTGAGAGGCTGAGTGGAGGCTGTGAGGCGAGGCCCTGAAGAGGCGGGCTCCCGGGCGCCGAGGGCGGAAGGTGGCGCGCCGCCATTGACCATTACAGTGGTGGGACAAGGGAGCCGACGCAGCCCGCCCACAGGAGTGCCCCAGAGTAAGAGAGCACAGAGGAGGTGGGGTCTCGGCCGCCGGCGGGCCCAGAGCACGAGCGGCACCGGTGAGGCAGGCAGCGGCGCGCTCATACTGGCGCTGACATGGCCTGAGGACTGGACATGAGCCTGGAGGTGAAAGCGGAGGGTTAACAGACCCCTACAGTGCACGACGGCGACCCAGCGGCGGACGGCAGGAGTGCAGCCTGGCCCTGGTGAGCGCCCGCTATGCTGAAGTTGTCGGTATCTACCGTCACCCGGTGAGTCACTAGGACCCGGGACGCTGCGCGCTGACTGTCTGGCAGCTGTGGGGGCACCCGGTATGAAGCAGGAGCCAAGGAGCGCAGCAGGGTAGCGGTGGCCGAGGCCGCGAGGCAAAGAGGGTGCGGCAGGCCGTGGAAAACGCCATTTTGTTCCGGGCGCCATTTTGACCATCCACGGGATGAGAGGTCCCCGTCCCTGGGTCGCATCAGTCATTCCCTTCTTTTGCCGGCAGCACTAGCCACTGAGGCCGCGTCAGTGATCGGGACTTGGGGGAACGGGCACCCCAGGCACTGCTGGAGAGCACCTGGGTGAGCATTGCTGACTGCACTTATACGCTCCCCGGAGGAGGAACGCACACTGAAGGATTGGGGCCCGACTGTTCTCGAGGCATTTAGACGGTGTTTCCTGGTGGTAATGGTCTACCCAGGCAACCCTGCCTTTTGCTGGCCCACAGCATTGGCCCCTTGAAAAGTGAAGCGGGGGAAAAAGGTTGACTTCTCTCCCCCTCCCCCCTGCCATCGTTGCTGGACCCCCCTGGATCTGCATAAACAACATCTATGTCCGAATGTCTGCAACCTCCTTTCTATCTCCACCTTCCCTGCTGATCCCCCCCGGTTCTCCGAGCCCACTCCCCTAAGAGGGGAGCCATCTCCTTTGTTCCAGGCACTTCACCCCCTGCCCCTGTCTTCCCCACTGACCTGAGTGTGGAGGCTACTGACATCTTGAGACAGATCTCTGTGGGTCAGACTGCTGTGCTGAATCCAGGTGTAAAGTCCCTAGCTAACGCAGAGGGTGTCCTACCAGAATGCACATGTCTTTTCAGGCTCTGGCTTCCACACTCACTGCAGCATTCCACCAATTTCACCCCACCTCCTGCCTCTTCCCTATCCACATCCACAATCCCTATTCTGATACCTGTCCCAAGCATATGCACACACCAGCAAGCATCCACCTCAATTCCCCACGCAGCACACACAAACAGAAACATACGAAAAAAAGGCATTAAACTACTCACCAGGTACTCGCCCCCTCACCTCCACATTGAGATACATATAGCCAGACACCATGACCACTGCACCACAGACATCCACTACAGACATCCACTACACACATACATCCATATGGAGGAAGAATAAATAGGGTGGGTAGGGGGAAGGGGGAAGGGGGAAGGAGGGAGATAACGGCAGGAGAGACGAAGGAAGGTCTGCCCAATGTCCGGCTGGCTAGGTGACGGCCGAGGAGGGAATCCACAGCCCATCTCCCCTATAGCTATTGTGGTAGCTCCATCGGGCATCGGTCAGGTAGCAAGGTCTCAGCGGTCGAGGGAAAGTTCACAGGGTAAATGTCCTGAAGGGTGTGCAAGATCCAAGTCGGATAGGGGTAAGAGGGAAGGGGCAAGGAGGGATATAACGGCAGGAGAGACGAAGGGAGGCCTGCCCAATGTCCGGCTGGGTAGGTGACGGCCGAGGAGGGAATCCACAGCCCATCTCCCTTATAGCTATAGGGGTAGCTCCACCGGGTATCGATCAGGTAGCAAGGTCTCAGCAGTCGAGGGAATGTTCATAGGGTAAATGTCCTGAAGGGTGTGGAGGATCCAGGTTGGATGAGGGGTAAGATCAAGGTCTGGTTGATGACCAGTTGTTTTATTGTCCAGGAATCGAAGTACATAGTGGTGAGGTCAACAGTGGCGGCCATCTTGTGGTCAGGCAAGTAGAATAGGTCTTTGCTGTTCCAATACTATTAGGTTCTAATTATAATTTATGATTCATAAAAGGGGGTTATTTGTTATGCAGAAGTGCGGCTATTTCGGGTCAGGCGGGGAGCCTCCAGAGTTCTTGTTGCTTAATCCTCAGGCTGATCGGGTTCATCCTAGTAGGTCTGAAACCAATGATTGCTGTTTCAATCTATTTTGCGGCCTTTATGCTGAGGAAGCAGACACAAGGCATCCCTTGGGGTGTAACTTAGACCCCCGGTGAAGTCAGGTGCGTTTAAGAAGGGACATTCGAGGGATAAAAATTGCTGGCTATGCCCAGAGGGTTTTGATAGAAAATAATCAGGAGCCCCCCCACCACCCAGGCAGACCAACGAGTCTCCCGGTGCTTCGGGCGACATCCTCCGACTCGCGGTGGGGGCTAGCATTTGCGGACGTGGTCATCAAGGGAAGGGTGTCCACTCATTCCCCGCATAGGGAGCATCCCCAATCCACCTGCAGGTCTTGAACAGTGCCTCCGCAATGTCTCTCCCGGTGTGCCGCTGTTCCAGTTGTGAGCGGATGGTACCGCCCTCCGACTGCTCCGCTCTCTCGGGACAGGTGATCCCAGGTGGAGCTGATCCGCCGTCAGCACCGAAATCTCCTCGGTGCCAGATCGAACAAGGACAAGGCCAGTCTCTGGGGGATCCGTCTGAATTCCGGTGTCAGAATTGATGAATTAGGCAGAAAAGTAAGGCAGCAGAACGCTGCCCAGGATGTTGAAACAGGGGTTCACATCGGAGCAACAGCTTCGATGCTCTGAATCTTCTGCAGCATAGAAGACCATGTGGGCTAAACCTAGACATTTTAACTGATTGTATTGAGAGAATGGCAGGCAGTGCAAGCTTTTACAACACTGACACATGCTTATCATTTTTGAGGTGGTAGGCAAAGTCCTAAATCATTTGAAGCACTGCTAGTGAGTAAGTCAGCAGACTAGGATATGGGCTGTTGCAGTAATTGATCCTTGATAGAAGACTTAATGACCTCACCGTGGCATACTTCTAACCCTGGGAAGAAAGGGGAAGACCTTCCTTAGCAGCCACAGCATGGCAAAGCAGCTAGAGCTACTGCAGCCACCTATGCCAAAAGAGAGAGATTCTGATTGATTTTCACTCCATCTGAGACCATGCCCTAGAATCCCTTCATATTGCCATGGCCTAAGTGACAGCTTCAGAAAAACTTTGGAGACTGAACATGAGCAGGTATAACTCACCTGTGTAAAAGCAGCAATTGCGGATGTTTCCAACTAATTATTCAGGCATAAATGGAGGGTTGGTGTTTTCTGTCTGGGTGCTATGGGCAGCGAGCAAGAAGGCACCCAGGGGCCAACTTTCTGTATGACTCTGCCATATGTTGTATGCAGGGTAAGGAGAAATGGAAACAGCTGGAGGGGAGGATAACATCACTTACAATTATATAATGCTTTCCCAGTGCCAACCATCTTAGATGAACTGTCGATTCGATTCGATTTAGCTTTATTCGATTTTGGTTAAAATCATAAAAGCAACAACAATACAAAAAAATAGATACATACCTTAACATCTCATTACAAAATTAATATCAACTATTAAAAAACAGAATTAAATAGATGTATCGGATCAGCTAATCAATAACAACTCTAAAAGAAACAAGACTTTTTAATTGCAGTTTGGTTATCAGAAAATGCAATTTGTAAGCAATGGTTCAAATCTGTTAAAGGCTAGATGGTTAGTGGCACTAAATGCACAATGTCCCCTACCCCAAGGATGATATTTCTTATCCATTAATCTGGGTATTGGATTGTATGGGATACTTGGGTAAAAGTCATACAAGTCACGAATACAAATTGGGCCATCTCCTTCGTTGGGCAGGCAGGATCGTAAGTAAGAGGTGGTGCTCTGATCCTTGAATTTAATTAACACCAGGTCCCCAGAAGTGTTTTTGGGCAACATACCTAACCACCCCACCCTCCTGACGCTCAGGATACCACCGTCTACATCAGATGGCAAGGGTCTATTGTTCTGTAGCCAAAAAATAGCCTTATTTAGCAGGTCCTGGTATGTTTCGTGTTTTCCCTGTCTAAGTGAGGGAACCCCAGATAGGACAGTCACATATGGGGCGGCTTCAGGAGGTAAGCTAATATGTGGCAGTTTAGCTGGAACGGCTCTGGCCACTGTGTAATTATTTAACGGAGGTTTCGGTGCCACTTTTGCACCTGTTGCGGTTGGGAGATTAAGAGGCAATATGTTGGTTTGGGCGTTCTTATGTGTAGTTGACTTAGACTTTACAGGGTAATGGGAGGATTAGGATACGCGGGTATTACCGACGTATTAGTTGGTGAAGAATTCCTTTTGATTTGTTTCTCAATGCTAGTCAGCCTGTCCCCCAGGTCATTAAGTTTTGTTACCAAAGGTGATAAGACAGATAAAAACAATTGCTCAAGCTGTGCCAGCAAAGTCAATTGGAGCGACGGTACTGGTTCAACAGTTTTGTCCGCATCCATAGCCGCCATTGGTGTGGTTGGATTAGAGGGGGAAGATGTGGGGCTAGTCCATAGCTTTGGAGTTTTTGGTTGATTCTCGTGGACATTTGCCCCATCATGCTTCCTTTTAAAATTGGGGCCCCGAGACAGTACAAAGGAGTCAATTTTGTCGTTGTTCGGAGGTACAAAATCGGATTTATTGCTCGTGATTGGATGGGGTGATGCCTCCAGAACATAGTTGGTGCCGCACAGGGCATTTAACTCCTCCCAAACAGACATATTTAGTATTCAAAAAACCCCCAAATGGCGACAATAAGCAATGCAGCGCAAGTCAGTACAAGTCAGTACGATAGGTGCGTGTCTATACCTCGTCCAGCGGGAAGGTCAGGTGGAGTGGCCCGACCCGGCCTCTTCTGGCCTCTGAGGGCCTTAGAGGGCCCGCCCTTTGCCCGGGCTTCGTCCGGCGTTGGTCCCGCGCTGCGTTCCGCGCTGCATCAACCTGTTGTTGTTTTATGCGCCGGTGGGCTGGTGGGCGTGCCTCGCCGCTATGGTGATCCTGCACGGGCTCCTGGGCAATGGAGTCCCATGCAACAGTCAGGGGAGTGATGCGTGGCTCCTCCAGGAGCAGGAACAGCTACCCTCTCGGTAAGCCTCTGCCGGCGCTGCGGGACCCGCGCCAGCGGGTCTGGCGAGGTGTCTTGAGCGCCGGTGGGCTGGTGGGCGTGCCTCGCCGCTATGGTGATCCTGCATGGGCTCCTGGGCAATGGAGTCCCGTGCAACAGTCAGGGGAGTGATGCGTGGCTCCTCCAGAAGCAGGAACAGCTACCCAGATGAACTGTCACTGGCCAATACAATCTTAACTCTTTCTTTACATCACTCAGGCCCAATATGTACTGTCCCATATAAAATTGGAAACCATGTGAGACATGGTGAGAACATCGGCCAACAGTGAGCTATGCAACTTCAACAGTGTGAAGCTTCCCCACCCAGTCTAGTGATCAGGAGTGATGTTAATACAGTGCTTATGCACCCTTACAACATCTCAAAAGAGTTCACACTTTACTTTAGCACTTTAAGCAACTTACAACATATGGGTACATAACTTGAGAGGAACGGTCTCTTGGTACTATTAAATTATTAAGACACACTAGGAGATAGGAGTTAACCAAGATGGCCGCTCCCTGCTAGTGCTCCAATTCACCCGACCAGGAATTTACCATACTCACCTGGGCCCACAATCAATTACACATTTCTTAAGTCATTTTACCTACTAGGTCCTATACCATTGACTTACCAATCCTTGTCACTGGTACCTGTAACCTATTGGATCAGGGAGTTAGAATAATATTTGGTAGCGATATAACATATGCACTCATATAATAACCACAGACTCCGGAAAGTTTTAAACTCTATATCTAAACTTCATCAATGGTCATAATCCATAGATTGAACACAATAAGACTATTAATAACGAAAATTAGAAATAATGTATAGCTATGCAAAAGATATGTTATGCCAATCATTTAGAAATGTAAACGGAAGGTAAGAACAAGGTACATGCTATTTAAGCTTTAAACGGATTTGCACAATGTGTCTAAAGGTAGGTAAAAAATGGAACATGCTATATAAAACCACTTTAAGCACTTATCAAAGGGTGGGTAAGAAGAGGGAACATAATATGCAAACACGAAAAATAATTTGAGCATATACCTACAGGGAAGGTAAGAAAATGGCACACGCTATTAAATCAAATGATGAATTGATCATTATAAGGGAAGGGTAAGAAAAAGGAACATATGCAATCAAAGCTTTTGTTGATTTAGGGAAGGTAAAGAAAAGGATACGCAGAAAATATAATGACAATACCCACACAGATTTATATTTACCTAGAATGGTGTGAAGACCAACCCTGGCCACGGGTCAGTTAAAGACAGAAACCTCAAAGGTTGCAGTTGCCAGTAGGCTTGCAGGTGCAGATCAGAATCAGGACAGGATAAACCAGATTTGGATCAGGACCGGACCAACATAGGTTAAGACCAGCACAGTTCAGTTGCAACGCCTGCACTACTCCCTCTCTGCAGCTAACAGTCAGAACCCCGATTGGGTTATCAAATTCACCAACAAAGTGCTCCGCCAGCACTTCAGCTTCCCGAACCCCGATTGGGTCAGCAAATCTTCTGACAGAGTGCTCCGCAGCCCTCTGCTCTTAGTCACCTATTGAGTGCGTTGGGTCAGTGATAGGTCAGCTATTCGGACAAGTCGGATAATTTCTCTAGCTAAACCTACGCTAGTTATACTATTTTCAAGGTCAGTGTACCACCCCCCAATGTTGCAAGTGTAAGGATCCCCAATTTTGATTGGCCAAAGGAGGTGGAGAGGTCTTCACACAATACCAAATTTTAGAATTTTGCAGTCTCTTATTCAAATTAACGTTCCCGCCCATCAAATTCAGGTTCTCATGCTGGTTTATTCCACCCTATTGAAAATACATTGTTTATACATTGTATAATTTTGAGTTCATAGGGGCAAGTTCCCAGGAGCATCTTCTCAGTCAGTCAGCTCCTTGGATATAGTCCAAAGGTCACTGTTCCAGATACTTGCGGTTCTCGCGCAGTCGCAGTTTCAACAAACATGGAGTACAGCGTTACGAGACAGGCCAGTTTCAAAGTGTAACATGAAATGGAAAAGAAACAGTTTTAGAACACAGAATAAATGAATACACTGTATACCATGTATTTCTAGTCTATACCCATTATCTTAATTTTAACTATAGCAAAAGGATTAGGCAGAACGAACAGCTTGGCGAGAGCAGCAGGGCAAGTGTCTCGCATGTGCAGCCATATTAGCTCTAGTGCGCAGAAGCGGCATCTTCCCTCCAAATAACGAATACGTCATGTCACGTGAGTATGACAGACGCATGCGCAATATAAACCCTCGCGTAGCAGCAGCCATCTTAGATGCAAGCGTGTTAGGATTAGTACACACATAAGCAAGCTTCACTCGGACACCCCGTGTAGATGTAAAATATGCAAAATTAGTAAAACAAACGTGTTGTTTACTTTATTCACGTTATTCGAGGTTCATGAATACAAGCAAGTCGCTTCATGTGAGAATCCTTGCTCCATCATGGCCGCACCCTGCTAGTGCTCCATGATGATGCTTTCTCCCCCTGACAATTTCTATTACTACACAGCTTACCTGGAATACTGACCAAGAGTGGAGGATGCCTCCCCTCCACACCGGGGTAATACTCCTCTCACTGTTCTGCCATGGTTGGACACAAACATCTGGGAGTGACTGTCTTTGCAGGTTGGTGCCTACCGAAGGGGACACCCGTGGAAGCCTCACTGGTTTCATACATTATCCGAGTAAGACACTTAAGTCGAAAACAGTGACAGAGGTACCCTTCCTGCATGAGACCAATGTGGAAAGACCTGATGGCCACGTCTTGTTACTTTCTGTGTGGGCACTTAGCAAGAGGAAGCTGTGTATCGGCCTGGAGTGGCCCCTCCATTGTATTGGCTCATCTACACCTGCCTGAGTCCTGTTTCTGCTATTTACCTCAGGACCCCGAAGGGTGTCCCCCTGATCTGTTACAAGCTTTGGGCCTGCTTTACACTCACCCTTAGTGGACCGGGCCTACCAGAATCACAGTGACCCTGGCTGTAGCACGTATTGCCAACTCAGCACGGCCCCAAATGACCCACAGGGCATGAGTATTTCATCACTGGTTCTTGCTGTTCAGTCCCCCTGGGGGGCCTGATTGGGATGCCATACCCAGTGTTTGGTTTTCCACATTCTACACAGCTCTAGAGATTGGATTCCTGTGACTTCACATGATATATCTGTTGGTGGAGTGACTGCGACCCCTCAGGTTCCACTGGGCTGGATCATTTTTTTCCCTTCCTGCTCACCCCGTTACCTCCTCCTTGTATTGAGGTAGGGTGCTGGGCATACCCTCTTCTCTCCCCTCCCCAGGCCTGAGGCACAGTGTTAAAGGATGCTAGGGTGGTGACTATGGCTAGCGGACCCCATTACAAAAGCCCATGTGGGTGCTTATTGGGCCCTTTTGGTCCCTGTGCCCCGAAGGTGGTCTCACACTCAGCTACAACTTTAAGGAGGGAGAGGGGCAAGTGTCTAATTTACTCAATCTTCCCAGTGTTCTTCCTGAATAACCATATTGTGCTCTCCCCAGTGCAGTGAGGTCCTCAATGCTGGTGGGCACCCCCACCGAAACACACCTGTCCACTTCTGGTATGGCACTATATGGACCATCTACCTCTTTCTTTCCTGCCTTATGGCACATCACAGGTCAGTGATCAGGCCGTTGCTATTCTCCAAGTTGGTGGCCTGACCTAAGACCTCGAAGAGGTCCAACTCTGAACACCTATCAAATTTGAATATGGAGTCTCTTCTCAAAGAGATTGAGGACATTGGCACAACTCTTTCCGCAATGATGACATGAGGTGAAATCACAATGGCAGGAGATCTTTACCTTCCATTACTAGCTGGATACTGTGGGCCAGAGAAAGGACCAGATTGAGGCTCAATAGGCAGTCTTACTAGACTTGTACGCAAACAAATGATGGATGGAATGCTCAATAAATCATACATTCACCCCCAGTCAAGAGATCTAGGTTAAATCCATCGTTCTTTTGCTCACAATGCCACCCCAGTTTAGACCAAACTATATGCAAATCAGTGTTGACCCTGTGCCTCATGGGAACAGTCCAAACCGAACTGCCAAGCCAGGTCTTCCCTGGACCGAAAACAAGCATCCTGGGACCGGTTTCTGAGTATTACCTTTCTTCAGACAGGCTAGCTTGAATCCAGTGGCACAGTGAGCAAGAGACCCACGTCGGGGCATACCCATCACACTTAGTGTGAAAAGTGCTAAGCAAATAAATGATGGACGGAATGCTGAATAAATCATACATGCACCCCCAGTCAAGAGATCTGGGTTAAATCCATCAATATTTTGCTCACCATGCCACCCCAGTTTAGACCCAGCCAAATGCAAATCAGTCTTGACCCTGTGCCTCATGGGAACAGTCCAGCCCGAACTGCCAATCCAGGTCCTCCCTGCACCGGAAACAGGCATCCTGGGACCGGTTTCTGGGTATTACCCTTCTTCAGTCAGGCTAGCTTGAATCCAGTGGCACAGTGAGCAAGGGATCCAAGTCTGGCAAACCCATCCCACTTAGGGTGAAAAGGGCTACGCAACAAAATGATGTACGGAATGCTGAATAAATCATACCTTCAACCCCAGTCAGGAGATCTGGGTTGAATCCATCGTTCTTTTGCTCACCATGCCACCCCAGTTTAGACCCAGCCATATGCAAATCAGTCTTTACCCTGTGCCTCATGGGAACAGTCCAGACTGAACTTTCAAGGCAGGACCTTCCTGGACCGGAAACAAGCATCCTGGGATCGGTTTCTGGATATTACCCTTATTCAGCCACGCTAGCTTGAATACAGTGGCACAGTGAGCTAAAGAACAATGGATTTAGGCCCAGATCTCTGTACTGGGGTGAATGTATGACATTGTTCTGTATTCTGTCCATCAATTGTTCTTTTTGCATTTGTCACCCCGAGTGGGACGGGTATGTCCAGACGCGGGTCCCGTGCTCTCCATGCCACTGGAGTCAAGCTATCCTGGCTGAAAGCCCGAAACCGGTCCTAGGATGCTTGTTTCTATCCAGGGAGGAACTGGCCTGTCAGTTCATGCTGGACTGTTCCCATTGAGCACAGGGTCAAGACTGATTTGCATATGGCTGGGTCCAAAGTAGAATGGCATGGTGAGCAAAAAACAATGGATTTAGGCCCATATCTCTGTACTGGGGTGAATATATGACATTGTTCTGCATTCTGTCCATCAATTCCCTCTTTTTGCATTTGTCACTCCATGTGGGACGGGTATGCCCAGACGTGGGTCCCGTTCTCTCTATGCCATTGGAGTCAAGCTATCCTGGGTGATGAGGGCTGAAAGCCCGAAACTGGTCCTAGGATGCTTGTTTCCAGTCCAGGTAGGACCTGGCCTAGCAGTTCAGGCTGGACTGTTCCTATTGGGTGCAGGGTAAGACTGATTTGCATATGGCTGGATCCAAACTGGAATGGCAGGGTGAGCAAAAAAACAATGGATTTAGGTACAGATCTCTGTACTGGGGTGAATGTATGGCCTTGTTCTGCATTCTGTCCATCAATTGTTCTTTTTACTAGACTGGGGCAGGGACATTGCATTTTTACAGCACAAACTTACTGAGTTAGAGGATGGGGCCGCAGTGGCAACTTTCTCATTGATGGTCTCCCAAAAGACGCAAAGAAGGGTAACATGCTGGGCTTGCTGAGTGACATGCCAACTTAGGTGCTGGGATTACAATTGAAGTAACCACTTGAATTTCAAAGGGTTCACCATGGTTGGGCAGATGCAGGACCTCTGGCATGCTGCCCATGCCCAATCATAGCTTGCATCTTACACCATCGACACACCCAACTAATTAGGCAGACGGTGAGGTGCTCATCGGAACTTCTGCACTTTGTGGGCCAGTGCATCACTTTTTCAGAAGACAACTCAGTGGCTACCAATATCAAGTGTAAACAATTCATGGCGCCCCACACCCACCTTAAGCGCTGGACTATCAAGTGTGGATTGTTGGACCCTGCCTATATGCGCATCACCATGGATGGTAAGACCAAAGACTTTCTATACCTGGGGGACTCATAATCCGTCCTGGATACACTTGATCACTCTAATATGGACACTGCTGGCCCTCCCAAACCAATGGATTCCTCTTTTTCATTAATCATATGTGTGCCCATTAGGCCACCCCACCAGCACCAGTTCCAGTTGCTGCAAACGGCAGGCCTTCCATGCAGGTAATCAGATTGGCTGGGCCAGCATTACGTTGAAGAAGCACTTCATAAAGAGAGGGATGACAACAATGACAGTCAAATTAATTTGTGTCATTCATAGCAGTATTGGATTCCATATTAGATGCTTTTCCCCTGTCAAGAAGTCTGTTGCCCACTGATAGTGGCACACCTTTCATAGTGGGTTATTTACCTTACTACTGTTTGCTTTCCATTTCCATTATGCCCTGCCTGACTGCCAGAATACCGGCTTAGGGCCTAAATCCATGACCTGTCCCTGCAGTGCACGGCTGCTGAGGGGATAGCACGACAGACCGTTATTCTCTCCTAGGCCGCACCTTTTGGGCAATATAGGTTTTTCAATATCATTGCCCATACTCAAACTTCCATCTGCATCATCTTCTCTCCCACCCAGTTGGTGGTCCCTGCCCTCAGGGGCACAGATTTGATGATTTCCAACTTTACGCTGTACTCCCTTCATTCACTATCATGGGCAGCATACATACCTGTACTGACCGACACAGGAGTTAGATCAATACCCAAAGGGCTTACTCCAGTACCTTCCCCCTACCCTTCATCTCCAGCCTTCTCCTCCCCTGATAAGTTTTGACCACTCCTTACTGTTGTCCCCCATCGCCTGCACTCTCATTAGTTTCCCTCTGCCTGCTTCCAGCAGAGCAACTACTGGTTCTTATTGGTGACTCCAACTTGCTGGGCCACCTCCCTGGCCCTACACAAAGTACCACAGATGACTGGTCAATAATAGCTGAGTTTGCCTGCTCTATATAGCCTACCCCTTCTTCTTTCTCTTGCGTCCCCTTGGTTCGTGAGGGGTTTGGATGGTAGAGGTGGGACAATGGACCAGGGGGTCCTTGGTTGGACCTCACTATTAAAGGGTTCGCCCTGAGGTTGCAACATCTTAAATGGACAGTGGCGCGTCATGTCCAAGCCCTTATCAATAATCACTCTAAATGTCACTGGCATGTCACACTATGTTAAACGTAAAAAGGTCCTACACTGTTTGCACACTAAACATATTGGCATTGCCCTTTCTTCAAGAAATGCATCTTTCACTGGAGAAATCCTTGGAAATCAAACGGGACTGAGTGGGCACAGTTGTGAATAGCAGTAGAATGATGGGCTCTGATGGTACTTCAACCTCCACCAAGAAATGTAGAGTGGCCATACTCATAGGCCTCAAATTTCTTTTCAAAGTCCTTAATACTTGGGCTGATGATGAATGTTGCTGGCTGTTTCCTAAACTGCATTTATCTGACTACACTGGCGGACTTGATTTATGCCGCAACCCATTCATAGTGCATTTTCTGGCATGACTTTTGAGATGTATCACTGCGTTTAGTCACACACCAATCTTCATAGAAGGAGACTGGAATCTGAATCCAGAGCCGATCCTTGGTAGGACCCAACACCAGAGATACAAAATCACTCCAACCCATTCTTCCTCTGGGTTTTTCTAGCAGACAACCCATTGCATGATGGGTGGCATCTTCTTCATCCCTAGGAGAGAGATTACTCCTTTTTTCCTGCCCTCACTGCATCCAGTCTTTCATCAACTGTTTCCTTCTCCAGGGGCACCTGCTTTCAGACGTGGTCTGCTGTAATATGCTAGAGCTAGGGCCAACTGACCACTACCCAGTTCAATATAATCTCGATCTGGGCCTGTCCACACTCATACATCTCAGATGGTGGATGAAGGCCTTTGCCTATAAATAGCCTAAGCAAACAGAGCAACTTCAGCAGCATATCCGTTACTTCAAACTGGAGATTGAGACATCCGTCTCCTCTTGCAGAGCCCTGTGGGCAAGTGGGAAGGCATCATTGAGCGGGGTCCCGATGCGGGACACACATTGGTGAAACATAAGGCTTCTGAGGAATAACTTAGTCTGGAAGCCAGGATCCACAACCTCACTGTCCGCTATAATACTTCTCCCTGTGCCATGTTATTGAAAGAACTGGAACTGGCCAAGAAGTAGCTTCACACTCACTTTTCAGAAGCTGCAGAGAAAGCTAGAGTAAAGCTGCAAATGCACTGGTATGATCAGGGAGAAAAGGCAGACAGGCTTTTGGCCACATAGTTGCATTAGTGATAAACTCACCTTGCCATCCAGGATGACACAGGGCAGCTGCTGACTCGCCCACTCAAATTCATGGGCCGGTTCTCTTTGTATTTTTCTGCACTTCATACATCAGAATTCCAGGCTACCTTGAATCGCAATAATGACTTTCTTGCCCCTTTACATCTCCCCAACCTCCCCTACTTCATGGCAGAGTGTCAGGTATACAGAAGTGGAGATGGATAAGCCATTGTGGTGCTCCCTACTTGCAAATCGCCATGGGTAGATGGATTCCACTGTAAATTTGATACGGTCAGCAGATATCTACAAGCCCCCCCTATTGATGCAAATCCATCAGGAGGAGGTAGAGTCAGTACTTCTGGGAGCCATATCTAACTAAGTTACCATCACTATCCTCTCCAAAGAGAACAAGGACCTGTTGGAGTGTGCTAGCTACTGCCCCTTTTAACATGGACCTTAAAATCATCACTTTTATCCTGCCAACTAGGCTGACCAAGGTCATCCCCCAACTAAAACACAAGTCATGGGTGGTATTTGTACAGCACTGCTGATACCATAACCATATACAGACCCTGGCCCACATGCTGTATAATGTGTAGGACGACCCAGAGGAGAACCCTGCTCCCTTTTTTTGAGATGCAAAAAAGGCATGCGACTGAGTTGAATGGCCATACTTCTTTCATGTAATGTCGAGAATGGGCATTGATGATCACTTTATTGCCAGAGCTTGCCTCCTCCATGACTCACTTCAGGCGGATATCAACTGCGGTGGAAAGCTCTCTGAGACATTCCAGATTCAACAGGGCATCCTGGCAAGGATGCTCTATCTCTGCTGCTATTCTTGTTAGTCCCGGAGTCCTTGGCTGTGCACTGCGCGTTTCGCCAGTGGTTCAGGGCATTTGGACAGCAAGTGGGGAGGTGAAACTCTTATTATATGAGCATACCATTTTACTTCTCTCATCCCACCCAATGCTTGAGGCTTTAATATCGATCATTAATGTGTTCTCCCACCTTTCTAGAGACAGGTTTAACTGGACAAACATTGAGGAGCTTCACTTAACCAGGGTGACTAACGCTATGTGCACTTGGGATTGTGATATGAAATGCGTGCCAAAAGGGCTTGTTATCTTAGTGCCCACAATAAAAGAGGTCTTCTACAAATGGTGGAAGATAATCTTCTGCCTTTAATAGAATGCACTAAGCAAGACTTCCTTAAATGGCAGCATCTAAATTTGTCACTTTGGGGGAAGAACCAGACAATTAAGATGACCATTGCACCCAGGTACAATTATGTCCTTCGCTTGCTACCATTACATGTTCCCCAAGAACTTCTCTTGGGAATAGCGCCGAACATCTGGTTATATGTCTGGAGTGGCCATAGGCCCCAACTGCGTGCTTCTAAATTTTTCGTGGACACTATGGCTGGGCATCTCCGTTTACAGCATATAATGTTTTACATAATGCCTTACATTTCTTGCAATTGACATTTTATCTATATGCCCCAAAGTATGTCCTGATCTGGGTGCAAATTGAATGCCACTTGCTGAGAGATCCACCCATGCCCCACCCAATTTAACTAGCCACATCTCACCCACTCATTGCTCAGAACCCTATCCTTAACCCCTTCGACGCTCATGACGAGCTGGGCTCGTCATGAGGTAGCCTCCTCGCACGCTCATGACGAGCCCAGCTCGTCATGTAAAGTGGGAATCCCTAAAACCCAGCGTACGGGCGGAAATCCTACCGCACGCATGCGGTTAATGCAATCGCCATGGTGTAGGATGACCCTGTACCATCGCCAAAGGGGGCCTGTGTGGAATAACACGGTACTGTGTATGGCCGATAAACCCTTCCACAGGTACTCCTGGAATGCTAAGGGTGTAACGCAAATTCACCAGCTGCTTGGTAGGAGCAGTTTTAAATAATTTCCATGGCCTAAAGGGCAGTTTGTCCTTCTCGCAAATCAAATATTAACAGCGGACTCATTACCTCCGAACAGCACTGGGCCCCTCTCCCTTAGACCTGCCAGTGTCTCCCATCTTGTACTATTTACAGCTATGGAGATGTATAGAGGGTTGGCCTCTGGCCTCTATGGCGTCCTCATTAAGTCCATGCATTGTGGGCCCGCTCTTGGATAGACTTGACGCAACAATCATAGTAGTTCATTCTAGGAAAGGGTTCTCGCCCCCTTCTCCCATAGGATTAGGCACAATGCTCCTTGAACGTGACAGGGTTATCAGGGAGTCGCAGCCGAAGTTTCTAAACTTCAAAGTCCTTCATGGCTGGTTCTGGACACTGCAGAAATTGCACCAGACTTGATTGCTGCCTCATGTCTATTGTTGTAGGTGTGATAAGGACAAGTGTGACTTTTAGAATGTGCTATGGCCCTGCCAAAACCGTATTGGGCTTCAGAATGAACGCATGAGTGACAGTTGAAAATGTCTAACATGGGCACAAGGCAAACTAGGCACTTTATATGGAGAGGGTAGATGCTTATTTGGATCACTCAACCCAGCCACAAGGCACAGCGGGGTAGTGTTACATAGATCACATAAAGTACCCGTATATATGTATGCAGATGCCCCACTGTGGTCAAATCCTAAAATAAAGATACAAGTGTCTCTGATTTATTGGAATAGCTCAGTTGACAGAGTAAAGATCTAATACTGGACAATATTCTCAAAACATTTGCATAGATTCAGACAAGTATGGTCCCCCTCTTAATTTGTTCTTTCCATAGCAAGTGGGGTCAATATAGCAAGGTAATATGTGGAAGCCACAAAGACTTTTCTGGCTTAAATTAAGACCTGTCACTAACTGCTGACACTGTGAGAGGAAGGGTGGAGATATCACACACATTCTTTGGTCTTTCTCCCAAGCTACACCTATGGTGACAATACAAGACTTTTTAGTCTTACTAACTTGAAAACATAAAGACAAAAACCTTTCCCACAGCCCTGTCAGTTGCTATTCTATGTGTCCCTAGGCATTGGAGATCCAAGAACCACCCTGGGGAGGAAAGATTGTACAAGGAACTGGTTGCCATGGCAGGATAAAAACAATTAATATATAAAATGAATGACCATCTGTACATATTTGAGGAAATATGAGTTCAATATTCCCAGACATATCTAAACACTAATTGGGTTCTTCAATGACTAAGTTATGTGTTAGGTAGCTAGTCATCCATAGATGCAACAGCTAAATTATTACAAATGATAGGACAGATAGGTGGTGATTTATCTGGGTAAACATCATCTATACCAATTTATTTGTAGGTTAAAATTCAGTAGTTTGGAAAGTCATACTTGACAGAACTATATTCGCGTAACAACAGGTCTTTAATCTTAAATAGTTTGAAACTGTGGTGCATTAATATGAATTACTTGTTTGTTGACATTTAGGGTTAGCTTTGTCTTGCTAACTGGATGGTGCTTTGTTTGAGAGGAGATCTATAGCAGAGGTTTCGCCGATGTGCTATATGGAACTGCACATTATATATGCATATGGACCATAATGTTCATTTTGTCATCTGAATAACTATTGCACCACTGTAATGCTGGCTGGCATTTGTAAAGTAAGAAATAAAGAATTAAAAATTGTGCTACTATAATAACTTATTACAGTTGAGCACCTGTGTCATTTCATTATTATTGGTGACCAGATTCGTCACAGCGTGACTCAAAATGAGGACAGAAAGACCAGATGTATTAAGATTGAGAATAGCGATTTCCAGATAGTGAATTTCTCCAAATCGCATTTAGGAAATTTCTATTCCTAGAGTGTGAAACTTTGATTTTGTAATTATTGCTTCCTACTGGGTTGCAATCCGGCCTACCTCATGAATATTAATGAGGTAGGTCGAAGTATGCGGCCCTTTAGGAATGATAGCCATCACAGGTATCATGGCCTGCTGGGGTGAGTAGACCACCATGTCTGTAAATACTTTTAAATAAGGCAATACTTTTTTAATGCAGCCCATTTTCAAAAAGGAAAATGGGATGTGTTTAAAAAAGAATAATGCAACCTTTAACTTTCATTCTTTAAGAGGAAGCAGTAGTCTGTGGGACCACTGCCGGCTCTTAAAAAATAGGGGCTAGATGTAGGTTAATATTTTTTACCGATTCTAAAATACCGACTTTTACCGATTCGGTATTTTAGAATCGGTAAATTAGATGTAGGTAATAATTCAGTATTTTTTACTGAATCGGTAAGATTCGGTAATTACCGAATCGGTATTTACCTATTCGGTAATTGCCATTCATTCCTATGGGCCTCCAGGCCCATAGGAATGAATGTCAATTACCAAATCGGTAAATACCGATTCGGTAAATACGGAAAAAGTCAAGGGTGGCAGGGTGTCACTTTGGCACCCTGTTGCACCCCTTATTAGTGCTTGTGTGCCATGTGGCACACATACATGCCCTAATGTATGTATGCCACATGGCACAGGTGTACATGTACAGATTTGCATATACACAGGTATTCGTTACTTACCACCAATTAATAGTTGGTGGTAAATAACGAATCCTTAAAGCCCTGTGGCACTGTTTACAGTGCCAACTACATCTCAAAATACAGATTCGGTAAATTTACCGATTCGGTAAATTTACCAAATCTGTATTTTGAGATGCCCTACATCTCAGTATCCAAATACCGGTCGGTAACGGCCGAAAATCGGTATTTTCGGCCGTTACTGACCGGTATTTGGATACCTACACCTGGCCCTAAATCTCTTTTGATTTCCAAATGAGTTACCACCAATTTAGAAACAGTGGTAAATTACTCATTTGTTGCCACCAGAAATCAGTCACAAAATATTAATACATACCACTGCCATTCAGTTTTTAGAAGGGACACGCAAAACAGACCTCTTTCAAATTCTGATTTGCGAACCCAAATTGCAATTCAGTGGAATCGCAGTTTGGTGTTTGTACATAAAAGAACTATTTTTGGGATTAACAACGTCCCAGTTCTGCAAATCAGGCTATTTGTGACCTCAAAAATACTTCATATATCTGTCCCCTCAAGTTGTGTGTTACACAAGGATTGCAGACTTCCATGTGTTATACGTGGAATTAAGAATAGTAAACCTACAATTACAACATGCTCCTTCCTTCACAATATCGAGGTAGTCAATATTCTGGTCACAATATTTTGTAGGCTAATGTTTACAACACAATATTGTGGTAGAAAACCTATGGGGATGTGGTAAGGTCACAACTACTCAAGTGGCCTGTTTTCAGAAGGATATGGAAAATGAGGTCCACGTTGCATTACAGGGAATGCTAAAATCTGTTTTTCTACATAACAAACCAAAGTATGTATAGAGATAACGTATACTCTTAGTGGCATCTTGCTGTCATTGACAGTTATTCTGATTTCATTTTGCATTATTTGTAAAATTGTATAAATGTGTATGCAAAATAAATTGCATATAAAGACTGCTATTCAGTAATCTTAGAATGCAGCCACTACCTTCTGTTGCTTGCTGGCATTCTAACTCATCCTCAGCTGCGTGAAAGTGTGAAGTCCAGGCACGAGGCAGAAGGGGTAAGTGAGGCCAGGATTTACAAAGAAATCATGCAACTCAGCGCAGCAGGTAAAGTTGCTGTGCTGTATCTGTCCAAGGGAACTTGGGGGCATATTACCAAGCAATAGCGATATTTATCGCTATTGCTTGGTTGGAGACAAAAATGTATCGCTGACCTGCGGCGATTTTTATCGCAGATAAACCTTGGTATTACCAAGGTTTATCGCGAATGCGATAAAAATCGGCCGCAATGCATGAATATCGCTGAAAAGTCAGCGATATTCATGCATTACCGAGCTAATGCTCTTAGCCATGTTATCCACCTCCCATTGGATAACATGGCTAAGAACTGCTCAGGGCAGGTGTTAGCTTTTGGAGATATTCGCGCTTAGCGCGAATATCTCCAAAAGTTGGTAATAGGAGATAGCGATGTTAGCGACTGTTTCCAGTCGCTAACATCTTGGCACGCCCACTTTGCATGTCATTAGTGATAAATTTCTCTGACATGCAAAGTGGGGCCCAAGATGGTCGCTATCTCCTACTAGCTGTCGCTAACTGGTGTTAGCGACAGCTAGGTAATAGGGAGATAATTTTATCTCCGCTTTCTTGGCTTTTAAAGCCAAAAAAGCGGAGATAAACCCCCTTGATAGTATGCCCCTTCATGCTTTTGGGAAAGATCCCATTACATGTTGAGGGCTGGAGCTCCCCGAAGTTAGTGGCAGCAGCCATGTCCGACTGCCCTATAAGGCAATCAGACAGTGCCCTGACAGATCTGCATGTAGGACGTTTTATTTAGCAGTTGTGTGGCGGCTTTATGGCCAGATGGGCAGGCTTTTGCTGTTGATTTCCCTGATATACCCACTTTTTGTTTAAACTATCTGCTACACTAATGGGGGCCACTTTTATTTTGGTGTCTGGACCTAGTTTTTGTCCCAGTCTGACACTGTCAGCGGCCATGCGGAGGCTTCAAGAGAGATGGGAGGAGGCAAAGGGAAAGCGATCAGCAAAGACAGGGGAAAGGAGAAAGACAGAATGAATATAAAGTGAGAAATTGAGGGAGGAGATGAAAGTAGCAGGGCTGGTTAGAGCATTTTGCCAGTTCTGCTTTTGGTTCTCTAGCATGTCCCTGACTACATTGGTTTAATAACCAACATGGGGCATTGAAGCCTCTGAATTTAACTCACCCATGACAGGCTGAGTTCATAAGCACTAGAACATTTGGTGTATAAGTAAATACATATGACCCATGATGTTTTTCCTCAAACAGAACAGTCCTGAGCTGTTCCCTGGCCCTATAAACACAAACAACATCATCAATTTTTATACCACTAAATATGTGGGGCATATTATCAAGGACCGGTGTTAAAATTATTGCTGCTTTATCGGCAGAAAACTGCCGATAAAACGGCAATAATGGGCTTGATAATACGCCCTTGTTAATTCCCATAGAAGCCCATGTTCTTGTGTTAACATGGGCTTCTATGGGAATTAACAAGGGCGTATTATCAAGCCATTATCACCGTTTTATGGGCAGTTGGACCGGTGTTAAAATTATCGCTGATTTATCGGCAGGAAACTGCCGATAAAACGGTGATAATGGGCTTGATAATACGCCCTTGTTAATTCCCATAGAAGCCCAGGTTAACACAAGAACATGGGCTTCTATGGGAATTAACAAGGGCGTATTATCAAGCCCATTATTGCCATTTTATCGTCAGTTTCCTGCCGATAAAACGGCGAAAATTTTAACACCGGTCCTTGATAATATGCCCCTGTGTTTCTGTGGCAAACGTCATTCCTACGAGCTACTCTTGTAACAAAGACTTAGAATGCATGATTATTTTCATCATGGAAAAGATTTTTCAAAGGAAATCATTAACTAATGGAAGTTTAAACAGGCCTCAAGGCAACAAAAAAAATCATGTTATAGGTTTAAAAACCTACAGAGTGTTAGCACTAATTACTTTTGCTAAACTGGTGTTTTCTCGATAAAACAAGAACATGTTGTAGGTCTCATACATCATTGTTTTAATTTCTGCCAGGGGCACGAAACCTTGGGAACTTCTGAGCTCCAGCTTCATGCAAAATAAATGTTTGAATGTGATATCGTGGAACGGAGAACGCTTTTCAGTAAACTGGCTCTTTAATTTCTCAGAACGCAGCCTGTCATGTAACTTGCAAGCTAAAATAAACTTCAAAGATTTAATTGACTGTATTTTTGAGGAAACAGCTGAACAGATCTTTACAACTGTTTGCGTATGTCTAATGTGGCAGCATATTAGAAAGGCTTTGGGAAATACATTCTGGAGCCTTTTCTAAATGCACAAACATTCCAGTCACCCAGACAGATAAAAACAATTTAACGGGGCTAACAGTAAGACCGAACTCTGATTTTACTAAAGTCGTGTGTGGTTTCAAGCATGCCAGGCAGCACATTTTGACGTATGAGTTTGATTTACGACAGAGGGCTCGGTGGAAACTTCTTCACATCCAGCGCGTTTCATTATCCCTTCTTCATTGCAGCCAACAGCAGTGAATTTTTAACACACATTTTCCATTTTTAATCAGCCGAGTGCTAATTGTGTTCAGTTTTAGGCATGCCAACCAGTACGCGGGACAAAGCAAACACAGTGACAGTGCTCTTCAGCATTTAAAATATATTAGCATTTAGAAATTATTTAAGTCTGAAAGCAATATTCATGAAGAAATTAGCAGAGCAGAATAAAATTGCAACATGCACCAACTTGTTATTAAAGTGCATTTCATATTCACTATCCAACTAGGCTCTACTTTTGGATCTGGTGGCTCCTTTGACTTGACTTTTTTGGATTTCACAGTCGACATGGTATAGATACCTCTCTGATCTTTATTACAGAGGGTTTGGCCTTAGTCCTTTGTATACTTGACAGTCTTAGGTGCGGTGAAGAGTGTATATCTGCCTGCCAGTGCTCCACGTATGGTAAGCCCCACTCCCGAATCCAGTAGACGTTCACTCAGTACTCCGTATGCTTGTGTTGGAGTGAGACCACGAATGGTCTACTCCCGTTTATTTATAGCCTCTAGCCATGCCTGGCCAGAGGATGAGATTCACATACATCCTGGTGGTCCACAGGAAAATAGGAACGCTAACCTGCTACATCCCTCCCCAACTTGGTTTTGAAGGTCAGAGTTTATCTTATTTCACATGCAAAGTCTTTAAGCCGCTGGCTGGGTTGTGGATTTGGTTGTAGGTTATACCGATGGGTCTGACTGCGAGTGGGTAGACCACAGGTGGGAGAACCAGCTTGCGTTGAGGTTCCGTGAATCCTGAACCCGTTTCATAAAGGTCATGGTTTCGCTACGAATTTGATATTAGCGAACCGTAACCAGTTAGTACGGCAAGCATGAGTGTTTTCGTCGCGTTACACCGATGGCTTCACTACGTATTTAGGGATTCGTTCTGAACCCTTGGGTTCCATTTTGTGTATGGCAGCCATTTTGTGGTTGCCCTCACATAGGCCGATGACTGCGGCCGAACGAGTCTTTAGCACACGTACACTTTAGCTGACTTCTGAATGACCTGAGCGAACGACCCTCTTGCCTGAAGCCAAACTTGTTAGGCCAGTTCCTTGCCCAGTAGCTGATCAAGATTGAGGATCAAGGCACAGGACATCATAAACCTTTATTGCACGCAAATATGTCTTATCTAACTCACACCTGTCTCTGCTCCTTTCTTTATGGTCCGTTTACGATGGGGATGTGCCCGTTTTTATTATGGGTTCGATCGACCTGTCTGATGAAGAATGTTGGGTTTGACCAATGATCGATCATGGGCTGGGGAACTGGAAAGTGGGTTTTACCATCATACGATACCTCTGATCTGGAGGCATGTGATTGGACAGTTTGTAAATGTAAAGTATTTGTCTGGAATGTGATTTTTGGCATAAAAAGGATGGCTTGCTTTGTAAAATGGAGCAGTCTCCTGAGAACTCATACTTTGTTGACTTCTAGGACCTCTGTTACTGGCTGCAGCCAATAAATTCGATCTTTGACGTCACCAAGAATATTCCGTGTCTCTGTGTTTTGAAGACAGGTGATACCCGGAGACTTTGGGCATGCCCTCTGCGCCGCCGGGTCTTAAATACCCCGGTTCTTCATTTGGCGCCCAACATGGGACAACTTCAGCGGTACCAGTCCAAGCCTGAAGATCGTGAGGAGCTTAGTGTGGAAATTCTGGAGGAAGGCCTGCCACTTCATTGACGCTTGTATGTCATCGTGGTCCGAAAGTCTTTGCTGCGAGGTTTCCCGCTTTCCGACGGCTACAAAGGACTGCTGCCCTGACTGTCGCCCTGTCTTGGAGCCTTTGATGATTTGTAGAGCGAGACAATAGAGGGGTCTTCTGGCGACGTCATCGATACTTCAGTTAAGTATGAGTGGAGCGTCTCCCAGTCCTTAGTTTTGGGTATCCCTTGGGATCTTTGATTTGGAACTTGCAAGCTCCAAATCCGAGGGACTTGTGTATTCACGAGACTATCGTATTCGATACTCCCTTGAAGTTTAAAGCTAGACTAGAGAGCAAAGATGCCTGGTCTTAGCAGACTTGGAAGGATATTTTGTTGTGGTCGAAATAGGGATTCCCGATTGGAGGACTCGTGTCGGGTTCCTCCGATTGGAACTCCAACCTATGAGCTCTATGTGAAACATGGCGTGGGCCCCATCACGTATAATGAAGTGTGGATTCGGTACACTAGAAAGGATGGTGTCCTCAAATGGCCCCAATATGGTAGTTTTGACACAGAAGTTTTAGATAATCTTGAGGTTAGACTGTTTAAGAAGAAAGCCCGGCCGGCGATGTTTGACTCTTTCCGCCTATGGCGAAAGGAAGCCAAACAGAAAGAAATAAAATTAGCGAAGAGGAATAAAAGAGAAAAGGGTATCTCGATAATGCAAGCTGCTGTACAGTTTAAAGATAACGAAGAAGATCAAGCGAGTGAGCAGTTGCACAGGCAACGTAAAATGGCGATTGATAAATGCTATCCAGTTTTGCCACCTCTTCAGCAAGATGCGATGAAGGACCTTGTGAAAGATCCTTTGATGTCACATTTGTTGACTTCGCCACCCCCTTATGCGCAGAGTGCTACAGCACCTCCGCAACCTTTAGTTGCGCAACCTCCGGTTGCTTTGCCTCTTGCTGTTGCACAGCCGCCAGCTCCTCTTCAGTTGGCTCCTACTCCTCTGGTTCAGCCTCCTCAAGGGCCGCTGACTTTGCTACCTGCTTCGTCTTTAATTCCTACGACTTTTCCGCCTGTTCTCGCTGCCTCCTCTGCTACCGCTCCCACTTTAACTTTCTCTCAGTCCGCTTTATCTCCTGCCCTGTCAACTTCTCCTTCTGCTTGACAGAGAATGACGGATACTGTTACTAGTCTTTTGTCTCCTTTCTTTGGGTCATTGAGCACGACCCCCGTTTCAGAGCGTAAGCAATTGTGTAGCCAAATACCTGGTCCCACGGAGAGGACAGTATTAGACCATTTAGTGCGTAAATGGGTTACTGATTCTGCAAGATATGATTTAGAGTCTGTTATGGATGTCTTCCGCCAATGGGAAGCACCGAAGCAGAGATATGTTTTTGACAAGATGTGTGTGTTCCTTTGTGAAGAATGGGAAGATGGTGATCTGGAACAGACTCCGTCTGAGTTGTTCAGTGTACGATCCGAATTTGCGATAGGCACGATTGTGGGTCTCGACGTCGAAAGAGCGGTAGCGACACTGCTTTCGTTCAGGAGCGAGTCTCCTTCTCGGTCGTTGTTTGAGCCTAACCCTTCTGTTAGGAGGAAAGTGAGACAGTATCCCATGAGAGAAGTTCCTCCTGTATGGAAGGAAGCTGTTCAGGCTGATGCCCCTAATAACATTGATGCTGTACCGGCTCATTTTCAACGTGTTTGGGTACATGTTCCGTGGAAACGTGCTGAAGTTTTGGCTCTTAAGCAGACTTTGCCTGACCCCCGTAAAAATCCTGCCGGATATTATAAGGAATTATCACAGACCGCAGATTCATGCGTTATGAATCTAGCTGATATAGACATGTTGTTTGGTAATGTGGTCCCACAATCTTTATGGGGATTGATTCGTCATACTGATCATGTGCCGGAGTTAGGTGATACATGGGTTAATATTGGTGCTGCGGATGCGCGACAAGTTGGTGGTGCTTAACCTGAGCCTTTAGTTGCAGAACTTCCTGGTAGGATCATTACTTACATGAAGACTTTAATGCCTGCTATGCGAGTAAATTGGGACAAATTGTCTGCGTGTAAGCAGAAGAAAGATGAAAGTGTATCTGATTTCTTCACTAGGTTTGAAGAAACGTTCATTGACCATAGTGGTCAAGACATGAGTACCGAGGGTGGTCAACGGTTGTTTGTTGATAAGTTTGTGCATAATTTACTTCCAGAGTTATGTACCAAGTTAAAGGATTCAGAGAGTTCTTGGGCTGTTTCCTCATCAGCACAGATATTGGCTACTGCACAATACTACGAAAATAGGGATAAGGATGAGAAGGATAGAGCAGGCAAGAAGACTAAAGATTTGAAGACGAAGGTTCTTTTACAGCAAGCATACCCGCCTCATAATAACCAACGTGATTATCAGCAACCTCAGCAGTTTCAGCGGAACTCGCAAAGGTTCGAGCTTTCTCAACCGCGCTTTCCTGTAGGTCCTAATCAATGCGCATATTGCAAAGAAGAGGGTCATTTTAAACATAGTTGCCCTGTTTTGTTACAGCGTATGAATGGTGTATCTGGCACAAGAGGTCGAGGTGTTCCGCAAGCTTCTAGAGGTAGGGGACATGGAGGGTTCCCCCAGAACGCGCGTTCCTTTCCTCCGCAAAATTCAATGAATTGTTTTGATCAGCAGAATAATGCGTCTGGTAGGACGACTCAGTACTATGCTGACGACTACTATGTCAAAGGTGAGAATGTGGATGGTAATGTTTGCTAGGACAGCCACGGACAAAGAGAGGGAGTGGTTTCAGTTCCAGTAGATCAGAGTGGACCTTATGTTGAAGTGATTACATCAGGTGTGTCAGAGCCTTTTCTGTTGGAAACTGGTGCTGCGAAGAGTTCTATTATGTACTCTAGACTCTCTGGCGCACCTTTGTCCGGCTTAACGAATGTTTCAGTAGGTTTTTCTGGTGCCCCAGTTAGAAACCCGTTTTCTAGTCCTATGTCTCTTTCTGTTGGACCTCGTGAATTCGAAGCACCCCTTATTCTGACAACAGGTTGTGGTGAGAACTTGTTGGGATTGGATCTGTTGAAAAGATTCTATGCGACGTTGTATTGTTCTCCTTCGGGAGTACAACTTACATTGGGTAAGAAAGTGGTCTCTCCGATGTATTTGTCGAAGGATCAATTTCCGACAGAATTGTCTTCTCTTCCTGATACTATTTGGGCTACTGGTCCTAATGATGTGGGTCTTTTGGAGATACCGCCATATGTTGTGACGCTGAAAGCGAACGTTAAAATGCCACTCATTCCCCAATATAGGATCTCTAGTGATGGTGCAAGAGCGTTGCTAGCGATTATCCATGATCTAATTGAGAAAGATGTGATTGAGGAAACAAGAGGTAATGTGTGCAATAGTCCTATTTTGCCTGTCTTGAAACGCACTGACTCTTCTCAGCCACCCGTTTACAGGTTTGTGATCGATCTTAGAGCGGTTAACAAGATAGTAGTTCCGCAATTTCCTGTTGTTCCAGATATCACTGCCTTATTGACCATGATTCCAGCTTCGGCCACTTGGTTCTCGGTGATTGATTTGAAGAATGCTTTCTTCAGCATCCCGCTTGCCGAGGAGAGAAGGGATATCTTTGGCTTCTCTTTAGGAGGTCGAAGTTTCCGTTTCAAGCGCGCTCCTCAAGGCTATTGTGAGAGTCCGTCAATATATAGTCAGTCTTTGAAAACACAGCTTGATACGATTGTTTTACCTGATGGTGCTGCTCTTGTTCAGTACGTCGACGATTTGTTAGTCATTGCCGATACTGAGGAGATTTGTAAAGAAGCTACTTTGTCATTGTTCCGTCACTTGTCTGACTTGCATCATAAGGTGTCTCTTTCGAAGTTACAGTATTGTCGGCAAGAAGTGACCTACCTAGGTCATCTCCAGTCAAAGGAGGGAAGAAGATTGACCCCAGAACGAATTCAGGTGATTGCGAAAATGAGTGTGCCAATTACACAGAGAGAAGTGCGTGCTTTCTTCGGTATCACGTCATATTGCAGACAATGGATACCAAATGTTTCCTGCTGGCCAAACCTCTGTTGGCATTGACTTGTAAAGATACACCGAATCCCCCCCGTGGTCTGACGATTGTCAGAAAAGTTTTTCTGAATTGTGCGATGCATTATGTTCGGTTCCTGTGTTGGATACTCCAAACTATGGCAAGCCTTTTACGTTGTATGTCCATGAGAGAGAAGGATGTGCATTGTCAGTTTTGACACAACAGTTCGGCGATAAGCAAAGTCCATGTGCGTATTTCTCGTCTACCTTGGATCCGGTAGCTAGAGCGTTGCCGAGTTGTTTGAGAGCCACAGCGGCAGCAGCTGTTTCCATTCGATAGTCGGCTGGTTTGGTGATGAATAATACATTGATTGTTATGGTTCCACATGCAGTGGACACTTTGTTAAACAGGACCAAGACACAGCACTTGACTAGTGCTCGATTGTCAGGTTATGAGTCGACACTTTTAGCGAGTCATGTGCACATAAAGAGATGCAATACGTTGAATCCAGCTACGTTGTTGCCGATTTCAGTAGAGAAAGATGGTTCTGAACAGCATGATTGTTTTCTCAGGACAGAAGAGGAAACGGAGGGGAGAGTAGATCTTAGGGACACTCCTCTAGTGAAGTGTGATGGTACCTTATGGGTGGATGGTTCATGCTTCAAGCTTCCAAATGGTGTTACAACTGCGGCATATGCTGTTACGACTTTGCATACGATTGTTGAAGCTGCACGTATCCCACATAATTCAGCTCAAGCAGCAGAGTTGATTGCACTTACGACAGCGTGTGTGTTGTCGAAAGGGAAGAGAGTGACCATATATACCGACAGTCAGTATGCGTTTGGTGTGGCTCATAGTTTTGGTCGCTTGTGGAAGGAACGTGGGTTCCTCACGTCTCATTGAACGAAGATTCAGAATGGTCAGTTGGTGAACGAGCTTCTTGAGTCACTTACCTTGCCGTTGCAAGTTGCGATTGTGAAATGCAGTGCACATAAGAAGGTCACCGACGACGTTGGTCGCGGTAACGCGTTTGCAGATGAAGTCGCGAAAGATGTGGCGAGGGATGTGATGAGTCGAATGTATGTCTCAGGCCCTGCAAGATGGATTGGTGATGTTGGAATGTGTGAGGATACGATAGAAAGCGTGAAGTCTATTCAAGCTGAAGCTACAGAGAGAGAGTTGAGCGTATGGAGAGAGAGCACGGGTAAATTGGATGCGTATGGTTGTTGGGTTGAGTTGTCAGAGCATCAGCGATGGTTGTTACCCGATGCGTACGTGCTTGCAGTGGTTACGATGGCGCATGGAATGGCTCATATCAGTGCGAAAGGGATGTGTAAGTTGTTGGCTCCAGTATGGCAAAATGCTGGAATTCCTAAGTGTGCAGAGAATGTGGTCAAGAATTGTATGGTTTGTCTGAAGTACAATCCTGGTAAGGGAACTCCAACCCCAGCTGGTCATTTTGCGCCTCCGACGTATCCGTTTGAGGTTTTGCAATTAGATTTCATTCACGTGGAGAGATGCAACAACCTGAAATACGTACTCGTGGTTGTTTGTGCCTTTTCGAGATGGGTAGAAGCATATCCCTTAAAAGATAATACTGCCTTGTCCACAGCTAAAGCCCTTGTTAAGGAGTTTTTCCCTAGGTACGGTTTGCCGAGAATGGTCTGGAGTGACAATGGGACTGAATTTGTGGGTCAAGTGATGAAGAGAGTGTGTGATGGTTTAGGAATCCGACAGAAGTTCCACACTGCAAATCACCCACAATCAGCTGGTCTAGTGGAGTGCTATAATGGCACTCTTAAGTTAAAACTTGCCAAGATACAGGCGAGCTCTGGTCTTAAATGGCCTGACGCATTGCCATTAGCACTTTTGTCAACTAGGATGACTGTACATTCTCGAGTGGGACTTAGTCCCTATGAAATAATTTTTGGTCGCCCGGCAAACATATGAGGAGTGCCTAGGCCGACGAAATTCAGCGAGATTGAACACCCTGTATTGCTTGACTATCTGTATGATTTGACGGCTAAATTGCGTGTCTTACACCAACAGGTTCATGATACATTGCCCCAGGCTTCTGAAGATCCAGGACATGCCATCGATCCCGGCACCTGGATACTGATCAAGAATTTTCAGCGGACAAAGAACGATCAGCCTCGTTGAATTGGTCCTTACTTGGTGCTGTTATCTACGCGATCTGCAGTGCGAGTGCAAGGAAAAAAGAACTGGATCCACGGCGTACATTGTAAGAGGGTTCCTTTGCCTCTGCAGTACGACCGGTGGGTCAAGGAGGGTATTCCTGAGTCAGAAACTGACACTGTGCCTCGTTTTCTGCCTTTTAGCGATGCACGTTTAATTGGGACAAGTTCTGAGCGTGAAAGCGACGATCTTCTGCAAGAAGCCGTGCCACCGTCAGTTCGATTGGACACTACTGAGCCTGAACTTTTATTCCGCGACCAGACATTGCCTGATAAAGGCCGTTATAATTTGCGACCAAGAGTCATGGGACAATTAAATTAAGAGATTTTCCTTTTTTACTATTTTTTGAAATTCAGATCTCCCATCTGAGAAACTGTTTTGGCCGATTTTTGTTTTTCGAACCGCCATCCGGGTTCAGCTGTAAGGTCGCGGTGCAAAGACTTGGGAGTGCAAGCCGAAGACACAAGGTCGAGGTTCTGGTTGGTCCTAGGGCATTCCCTGGACTGACAGAAGCATTCCTTAGGACGGAACACCCTACCGCCGCGAACAGCATGGTTAGAGGATGGTGTTTTTCAAGATGGAGAGACCTGTTAAGGAAATAAGTTTTAAAAGCAAAATGTTTCGAATTATGAGTAGAAAGTGTTTTTTAATATTATGTCTTTTTATGTTACTTAGCTTGATAATGTTTTTAATAGGAGGATATATTATATTCTCTTTTCAAGTGACGTTTGCACCCACTACACAGACCATACCTTCTTCTACTGTTTCTTCGCATTCTTTTCATCCTCTGCCTGAACATGAATCCATTAGAAGATTGGAATTCGTTAATAACTCCTTTGTTCAGCTTTTGCACCAACACCAGCTAGTAGTGAACACGACTAACTGTTGGGTGTGTGGCCTCATGCCTCATACTACTGATAGAGGTATTCCTTACCTGGTCCTGCCATTCAGCTACAATGGTTCTGTGTGGGCATACAGAACGATGTTCATCTATGCTCGTGAAGTCTACCCCCTACGTTCTGTGAAGGACAATCCAAAGAATAGTGCTCTAGTCAAGGGTATAGTCGATATGATTAGAGGAGTTAGTTCCTATGAGACAATCCCGAAAGATGAGACACTAGCATATATTGGATGGAACGTGACTGGATATGGAGTTAGTCTGAGTGAGAACCAGCGAGCGAAAAGATCCTCCCCGATTTGGATCGTACCCCATCAGGGTCATCTTTGTCTGCAAGGTAATGGCAAGAATCCAAGAGCTCAGTTAGGGAAGAGTATCTGCACTGAGACGTATGTTTTTGCGTCCCAGACTTCCCCACCGTTTCTAGCAGCTAAGGGTACCTATTTTGTCTGTTACGATAGAGCGTACACATGGTTGCCCCCTGATTTCTCGGGCACAGGTTTTGTCTCGTTCCTGTTGCCTCCCACCTACACAGCTGCGGCAGATTACCACAAGACGACAGTTGTCAGAGGTGTCTTCAGTAAGGAAGATGCTGCAGGACAATAAATAGGAGATTTCTTGAAGGGTTTTCTGCCGTTTTGGGGACCGATGGTTAACAGCAGTAACATACGGCAATTGACGAGAGTGGTTGAGTCCACAGTAGTTGAAACTGCTGGTGCCCTTAGTAACTTGACTGCCGAGCTCCAGTCGGATCGCCTTATGACTCTCCAGAACAGAGTTGCGTTAGATGTCATACTTGCAGATAGAGGAGGAGTATGTAAACTAATTCAATCGAGCTGCTGCGTTTTCATTCCAGACAATGCTCCGACAGTATACCAGGCCATTTCCAAGTTACATAAGATCTCCGAATCTATACACGTGGATAAAGGAGATTGGTCGGTGATGGGATGGTTCTGGGAACTGTTATCCACCGGGGGATGGAAGATTCTGATGATCATTGGGATGGCTTTAGCGATTCTTTTCCTGTTCTGTCTTTGTGTACAGTGCGCTCCTGCCATATGTGGCCTCTGTGCTACTACGTGTACAAGGAACTCTGTCCCAAGAGAGGTACAAAGTAATAGGATTATGCTTCAGCAACTTCTTGATGATCTGATGAATATAGACCTGGACTCAGATTGACGTGAGTGTAGGTAATTGCCTATGTAAGGGCAAAAGGAGGGTCTGAGGTTCCGTGAATCCTGAACCCGTTTCATAAAGGTCATGGTTTCGCTACGAATTTGATATTAGCGAACCGTAACCAGTTAGTACCGCAAGCATGAGTGTTTTCATCGCGTTACACCGATGGCTTCACTACGTATTTAGGGATTCGTTCTGAACCCTTGGGTTCCATTTTGTGTATGGCAGCCATTTTGTGGTTGCCCTCACATAGGCCGATGACTGCGACCGAACGAGTCTTTAGCACACGTACACTTTAGCTGACTTCTGAATGACCTGAGGGAACGACCCTCTTGCCTGAAGCCAAACTTGTTAGGCCAGTTCCTTGCCCAGTAGCTGATCAGGATTGAGGATCAAGGCACAGGACATCATAAACCTTTATTGCACGCAAATATGTCTTATCTAACTCACACCTGTCTCTGCTCCTTTCTTTATGGTCCGTTTACGATGGGGATGTGCCCGTTTTTATTATGGGTTCGATCGACCTGTCTGATGAAGAATGTTGGGTTTGACCAATGATCGATCATGGGCTGGGGAACTGAAAAGTGGGTTTTACCGTCATACGATACCTCTGATCTGGAGGCATGTGATTGGACAGTTTGTAAATGTAAAGTATTTGTCTGGAATGTGATTTTTGGCATCAAAAGGATAGCTTGCTTTGTAAAATGGAGCAGTCTCCTGAGAACTCATACCGTGTTGACTTCTAGGACCTCTGTTACTGGCTGCAGCCAATAAATTCGATCTTTGACGTCACCAAGAAGATTCCGTGTCTCTGTATTTTGAAGACAGGTGATACCCGGAGACTTTGGGCGTTCCCCCTGCGCCGCCGGGTCTTAAATAACCCGGTTCTTCAGCGTGTCATCTTGCCGGCTCTCAGCGGGACCTGAAGGGCCCCGGTCCACAGGCTCATCACCCACTGAGCCATTTTCCACATACTCATGCCAGCCAGTGTTCTCTTTGTTGTCACGTTGAGGGGTATGCTGAGGCAAAGATTCCACCCTTTGAACCATGATATATTCTTTGAGACCACTGGTTGCCCTTTGCTGGCCGTCAGCATGGTTCCATCACTCCTGATAATGGTCCAGATCCCATGCTCAAATGGAGTCCTAAACTTCCACTCAGGCTTGCGGTCCCTGATGACTACTCGGGCACCGGGTAGGAGCAGTGGCGTAACGAGCCTTGAGGGGGCCCCCCTGCAGGGTACGTGAAGGGGCCCCTTCCGGGCTCAATCTAGAGCCCCCCCCCAGCATAAGTGTGGTGCTGACAGGGCCCCATGGAGGGTGAGGGTCCCCCACAACTGCAGGGGGCTGTGTTACGCCCCTGGGTAGGAGTGATCGGGCTACTGCGCCGGAATTGGCTGGCAAGGGTGTTGCGTCGTTCTTGATGTACTTGAATCCCTTGAATGTTGTGAGGCAGTGGTGTCCACTCTGGACATATGAGAATCAGGTCTCGGCAGGGTTCGTTGAATATTAGAGTCCATGGCATCTATTGGGTTGTGCAGTGGGGGGTACTCCGGTATTCTCTCAGGAATGATTGTAGGGGGTGTTCAGGGTTAACTTGCTCCACAGTGCCGATGCGAAGTGACTTGCTCATTGTGCGCATGAATCTTTTGACCTCACCATTGGCTTGTGGCTATTGGAGAGTGATGCAATGGTGCTGCATTCCAAGTTGATTAAGGCTGTTCCCAAATTCTGCACCATGAACAGGTTGTCCATTGTCATGTTTGATCTGAGTGGGTAGACCAAAGATGGCAAACACCTTCTCGAGAACTGGGATGATGTGGATAAATGCTGTTGAGTCTATCAACTCCAAAATTGGATACTTCAAGTAGGCGTACACTATCACCAGGGTGGTCCTACCATCTGGGAAACTTCCGTAGTCCAACTTAGCTTGGTGGTAACCTGCGCTGGCTCTTCGGTGATAACCGGCACCGGTCTCTCTGGCGCTCCGGTTAGTTGGCACACTGGACATTTGCGAACAACGTCTTCAGCCATCTCTTCGAACCGAGGGAACCATACATTCTCTCTCATCCTTGTTTTCATCTTTGAGGGACGCTGGTGCCCTCCATGTGTCAGTAGTGTGATATGGTGTCTCAGAGTCTTATGTATTACGATGCAGGACCCAGGCAAGAGGATCTCTTCCAGAGTAGTGCTGAATTCCTTCGGGACCCTCCACGTCTTTGTCAGCTTCCCTCTCTCTTCACTCGGCTAATCATTGGCATCCCAAAGGAAGTCTTGCCAGGTGCTGCTTTGAACAGCCGCTTCCACCTTAATGATGACTGGGTCAGACTCAGCAGCTTCCTTGATGTCTTCTAGCTGTAGAGCTAGGGAACAGGCAGCATCTGAGGCCATCCTAACATATTCCTCCACTCTGCTCTGGCTGTTGTGAGCCTCAGCGGGCACAGGGTGTTGCGATAAGATGTCGGCCAGGTTTTTTCGCTCCTGGGCGGTAGACAACTTCCATTCGGTAGTGTTGCAGTTGGATGGCCCATCTCTCAATCTGGGGAGGCGGATGGTGAGCTAACCCTCGGAATAGAGGGATGAGGGGCTAATGGTCTGTGATGACCTCGAGGGTTGAACACTTATGTAAAGGTGGAAGTGTCCACAGGCCCACTAGATTGAGGGGCCTCTTGCTCGATTTGTGCATTCGTGTCACCGTTGGGGTCAATGTCTTACTGGCAAATGCCAATACAGCCCCCCGACCTGGCTCCTGCCCCAGGGCCAGGATGGCCCCCAGTCCAACATGACTGGCATCGACTAGCAGCTTGGTACGCTTGTCGGGGTCAAAATAAACATGGGTGGTGTTGTCCATAAGGATGATCTTGATATTCTGGAACGCATTCTCTTCACTCTGGTCCCACGTCCACAGTGTGTCGGCCTTCGTGAGGGATCACAGGGGTTCAGCCAGGGTTGCCAGGCCTGGGATGAACCTACTGCAGTGCATAGCCATTCCTAGGAAGCTTCTTCCTTCAGGGACAGAGGTGGGTGATGGCTCTTGCTTGATCATCTTCAGACATATCCAAAGATTTTGATGGATGGCTGGAAGAACGAGCACTAGTCTTTGTGCAGTGTCACCCTGTGTTCCTCGAGGTGTTTGAAAGTGGCCTTCCGATGTTTGTGATGTTTGGCCATGGTGGATGAGTGTATCATTATGTCACACTGGTATTCAAGACTCCTGGCAGGCCAGACAAAGTCTCATGTATTGCATTCTGAAACACTTCAGGGGTCGATGAGATGCCGAAGTTCAGGTGTTTATATCTAAGTATGGGCAAATTTAGCGAATCAGCGGTCCGCAAATTCGCACGATATCGCAATAAAATTCACGAATTCGCGGATTTTCCCATGAAATCGAGGATTTTTTTGCGATTTGCACCATACTTAACTGGAGTACTTTCTACTGGCTAATCAGTAAGTGCTACCTCGTTGGGTAAATGTATCGTGCTTTTCCTACACTACAGCTGCGTAAAGGCCCAGAAGCATAGCCTAGTGTGTGTGGGCTGGGGCCGGGCTTCTGTGCGAGTTCACTTGCCTCTCGTTTAAAGGGTCAGAGGCCGATCAGCGCAGCAAATGAGGAGAAAGCAGTAAGTGCTACCTCGTTGGGTAAATGTATTGTGCTTTTCCTTCACTACAGCTGTGTAAAGGCCCAGAAGAGTTGTCTCCAGTGACCCCGTGTGTCTGTTACTTTACCACCGCGCCCATAGGCACCGAGGTCCCTCAAGTGAGCTGTCCATCACAGTGGGGGAAGGGCGGGAGGAGGTTGCAAAGCCTAGTGTGTGGGCTGGGGCCGGGGTTCTGTGCGAGTGCACATGCCTCTCGTTTAAAGGGTCAGAGTCCGATCAGCGCAGCAAATGAGGAGAAAGCAGTAAGTGCTACCTCGTTGGGTAAATGTATTGTGCTTTTCCTTCACTACAGCTGTGTAAAGGCCCAGAAGAGTTGTCTCCAGTGACCCCGTGTGTCTGTTACTTTACCACCGCGCCCATAGGCGCCGAGGTCCCTCAAGTGAGCTGTCCATTACAGTGGGGGAAGGGCGGGAAGAGGTTGCAAAGCCTAGTGTGTGTGGGCTGGGGCCGGGGTTCTGTGCGAGTTCACATGCCTCTTGTTTAAAGGGTCAGAGGCCGATCAGCGCAGCAAATGAGGAGAAAGCAGTAAGTGCTACCTTGTTGGGTAAATGTATTGTGCTTTTCCTTCACTACAGCTGTGTAAAGGCCCAGAAGAGTTGTCTCCAGTGACCCCGTGTGTCTGTAACTTTGCCACCGCGCCCATAGGCGCCGAGGTCCCTCGAATGAGCTGTCCATCACAGTGGGGGAAAGGGCGGGAAGAGGTTGCAAAGCCTAGTGTGTGTGGGCTGGGGCCGGGCTTCTGTGCGAGTTCACATGCCTCTCGTTTAAAGGGTGAGAGGCCGATCAGCGCAACAGATGAGGAGAAAGCAGCCTCCTGGTCACTGGAAGTACAGGGGGATTGCGCTCGAGAAACTCGTGGATGCCTAGACCCCCATCACGGATTAAAGCTAATTGTAGACGGTAGATCTGGGGAGAAAGCACACCTGCCTAGCATCGACCATGCTCACTAGATTCTTGGGCTGATTATAATGCGTTACTGAATTTGAGCTTCAACTCGGGCACCTGTTATCTGTAAGTGCTTCCTGCTGAGGTTTAATTTTAGTGACAGGAGCCTCGTTGCCTAATTGTAACTATTCTCTGACCCTGCTTCGAGGGTCAGAGCAGGGTCAGAGAATAGTTGCAAGTAGGCAACGAGGCGCCAGCTCAGAAAGCACTTACAGGGTTACAGCAGGTGCCCAAGTTGAAGTTAATTTCTTTGTAACCATTTTGTAAATGGTTACAAAGAAATTAGCTTCAATTTGGGCACCTGCTTTAACCCTGTAAGTGCTTCCTGAGCAAAATTCGTCCCGCTCGCGGATTCGCGGATTGTGCGGCGATTTTGCGCGATTCGCGGATCGCGAAATTGCGGAAAATCCGCAAAATCCGCGAGCGGAATGAATCGTACGCCCATGCTTATTTATATCTTCACAGCCCCAGGTGAGTGCTGAATGTGGTGATGTATCAGCTTTCTTCTGCCAGTAATAGCTGGAGGTATCCGGCACTGAGATCCAGTTTTGAAATCCAGTGCAAGCCATTGACATCTGTTATTATCTCATCGATGGTGGGGGTGAGGTGCTGCTCCCATTTAATGGCACAGTTTTGGAGTCACATGTCAATGCACAGAGGGATTTGTCCCTGTTGTTTGGGTTTCTCTGCGCTCACCATTGGCGATACCCGGGGGTGGGTCCTGAGACTTTCTCTATCACGCCTTGGTTTTCTAGCCTCTCAAGCTCTTTCTCCAAGGGCATAGGCGAAATGGGACACAGCAATGCCAAAGTGCCACTGGAGCGATTGATGGGTCGATGTGTAGTTTCACTGGGGGATGCTTAAGACAGCCGAGCCCTCTGAAGAATTCAGGAAACTGGTCTAACCGATCATCGATTTGGTGTGATCTCACTCTCTTCGTGAAGGACACGAGGCTGAGGTCCTCTGCCGTGTGGCTGCTGATTTACATGTCCGCTTCTTGGTTGATGAAGTCAAATGTTGTGGTGACCTCCTGATCGCAGGACTGTACTGGTACTGACATTCGCCCAGGGAGAGGTAGGGGTGTGTGACTCCTGTATGCAAAGATCTTTGTGTAGGACGGCACAAGATGAGGCTTGCGCCGGAGGCGGTTGTATTGTTATACCCCCATTACATTGATGTAGGCTCCAGTGTTAATGATGGCTTTTACTTCTCACCATGCAATTTAGACTGTGCACGTGGGTTGCGGCCTCTTGCTGCACTTTAATTCTCTTTTGAATGAGATAGGGAACGTCTCTTCTCTATCTTTTTCTTCTGAGGACGAATCTTCTTGACAGCAGTTTAGTCGCGCGTGGACCTTCACCTCGTTTTAGCGTATCATGTTTGTGAGGGATATTTGGTGCACCATCTTTGATGGTGATCTATTATCTCTGGGACCCTTGTTCCTGAGCTTCATTCTGCGGTCTGCCGCAAAATGGGTCTGGATACCGCAATTTGAGCAGGTGCTGCCTTGGGCGGTCCAGTCGCTAGCTGGGTGTCCTTCATGGCCACAGTACCCACACTTTGGTGTGCCTGACTGGGGCCTTCTTCCTTTCGTCGTGTCCCCTCGTCCTTCGTTACGAGTAGTATTGGGTCGTTCAGTCTTGATGTTGGCTGGCTTTTCCAGGGTCTGTGTGATGGCCAGGTCCATTTCATCAGCGCGGGTCACAGAAAGTTTATGCGATCATGCCAGGATTAATATGTCATCAAGGCTGATGTTCGGTTGGCGCAGGATCAGGCTCTCTAGGGTTTTGTTTTGGCATCCTTGTATCAGCTGTGCCTGGATTTCTTTGAGCTGATCATCCTCTGTGCATGTGCGGGCCAGCTTGTATAGCCTCGCGTAGAAGTTGTCGATGGACTCCCCTCACTTTGGGGGGCTTTGCACAATTTGAATTTTTCAAAATCTGTGTTTAGCTGAGGGGTGAAAATGGGCATTGAGCTTCTTCACAGCAGCATCATAGTCAGTGGATGGCCCAGTATCTGGGAGATGCTTGAACTGCTTGTAAATTTCTGCTGCCTCATGGTGACAAAATAGTTATCCAGTCATCTGATATATCTTACACCGCTGGGACACGTAAGCTGGGTCCGGCAGTTTGCTAAAAGGTGGCAGCCCTCCTGTGAGAGCATGTTGTGTGGGGGTTGGCTGCAGAGGCTGGGCTTCGTCTGCCATGTTCTCTGGTCCCAGGGGCTGGTTGGAGGCTTGCAGATCCTGGTTCTGTGCACCGGGGTCTTGCGCACTCAAAGTGTGCTCTGCACCATATACTGGCACTTCTGGCGGTGTAGGTATGAGCTCCTCTGGGTGCTTCACCTCAAAGTTTCAAAGTTTCAAAATAAGCTTTATTCGGCTTTTGAATTTAAAACCATAAAAGCAAGCAGAAAAAAGATGCAAACATACAGAGAACCAATCCAGCAAATCAAAACATAATTAAAAGAAAAAAAAAAAAAAAGAAAAAAAAACTGTTTAGGACAAGCTAAGGCAGTTTGACGAATAAAACTATTCATGATCCCAATCCAAAATACACAGAATCCTCCTTTGTCATCAGGTATGATAGTAATTTGGTACACCAGGGCCGGGATAAAAGTCATGCAGATCCCAGATACGGATGGAGCCATCTCCAACCTTATGTTGGGTAGAACGTAAAAAGGGAGCAATGTTTCTGTCCTTAAACTTAATTAAAATCAGATCTCCTGGAACATTTTTGGGCAGGGAACCAAGCCACCCCACCCTCCTGACGCTCAATATCCCGCCGTCTAAAACAGATGGTAAAGGTCTATGGTTTTTAAGCCAGAAAATGGCTTTATTCATTAGGTCCTGCTGTAGTTCACGTTTACCCGGGGTGAGTTCAGGGACCCCAGAGAGCACGGTAACGTATGGCGCGACTTCCGGGGGTAGGTCCAATTGATGCCTTCTTTCCAGGAGTCTATGAGTGGTATTAAGAGGAGCGTTGCTACCACTTAGGATGGGTGGTATAGGAGGGGGGTCACAAATGGGAAGTATGGTAGAAGCATTATTCATAGGCCTTTCATGAACGTTAGTAAGGGTAGAGGATGTGGATATCATCATGTTGGCATTTGGTGGGAGGGACCTTATTACAGTGTTTTCGATCCTGGTCAGCCTCTCCCCCAGATCATAAATTTTTGCGACCAGTGGTGATAGAGCACTGTTTAACATTCGTTCGATTTGGGCCAGCAGGGTCAAATGAAGGGGGGATACGGGGTCGTTTGGTCGAGTCTCCACTTTATCCGAAGTGTGTGATATATGGGGGCTACAAAAAGTTGGTTCGGGGGATGCGGGAGGTGTGAAATTTATTAGTTCATTGTCTCTGACCACTATGGGGGGAGTTAATAAATCCTGGGCATAGTTTGTACCGCACATGGCATTCAATTCTTCCCAGATTGACATCGTGGTTGGGGAACAGAATACCGATAGGAACAATGTACAAATCAAAACAACAGAGGGGGAAAGGTTAGCATCTGATGTTACCTCCTCCTGTAGTATAACCAAGTGTAGTGGCCCGTCCCGTCCTCCTCTGGCCTCCGAGGGCCACAGAGGGCCCGCCCTTTGCCCGGGCTTAGCCCGGCTAGTCCCGCGCGCGTCCCGCGATGCGGGAGGGGCGGCTGGCTCTTATGCGCCTCCGGGCGCTGCTGAGTGATGCGGCAGGTCGGCGCCCCTGGTGGCAGCGAGGGGACGCCGGGAAATGGAGTCCCAATCGCTCTCCCCCCTCGGCGGCCGCGATGTCCAAGCGGCGGCGGGGGAGAGCGTGTGCAAGCAGGCAGACAACGGCAGAAAGCAACCACGGGACCCGGGACCCCCACAGGTAATGTCCGGTAACAGTGCCCCCAGCAAGTAGTGGCCCCCGCTCAGCCGCTGGGGCGGCTGGCTCTTATGCGCCTCCGGGCGCTGCTGAGTGATGCGGCAGGTCGGCGCCCCTGGTGGCAGCGAGGGGACGCCGGGAAATGGAGTCCCAATCGCTCTCCCCCCTCGGCGGCCGCGATGTCCAAGCGGCGGCGGGGGAGAGCGTGTGCAAGCAGGCAGACAACGGCAGAAAGCAACCACGGGACCCGGGACCCCCACAGGTAATGTCCGGTAACAGTGCCCCCAGCAAGTAGTGGCCCCCCTGTCTATAGGTGAAGTTTTGTCAGGTATGTATATCTACTTTATTTTATTAAAGTTTACTTAATTTTTTGGTAGGTATTTATTGTCCTGTATATTTCAGGTGCCAGTGCTTGATGGAGATAGTTAGGCGGTGGACAAACGTGGAACAAGCGTGTAATGTCACACGGACTGACCGAGCCATGTGCTGGCTCTCCTCTGGTTGAGGAGGGATCTGGCCGCATGTGGGGCCGGACGCTGCTCACACCGAGGTCCCAGCTCTACATTGCGGATTGCCCTGGGGATCTGGCAGCTTCACCGAGCTCCACCTCTGCTTGACTGGGAGGGAGTGGTGTCAGCCGCAGGCATGGCGCTTTTGGCATCATGGCGGAGGTGGAGTCCACCTGTCTGCCGCATTGCCGCGCACTGTGGTGGATGAGACTGTTGGGCCCAGCCCACACGGCAGTCGGGTGCCTACAATTCAGTTACCTGGTTGTTGGGGATGCACAGGGGCTCATCCCGCCCTCATCCCCAGTGTAGTGGGGGATGTATATCTGCCTGCCAGTGCTCCACGTGTGGTAGGCCCATTCCCAGGTCCCATAGACATTCACTCTGTACTCAGGATTATTGTGTCGGAGTAAGACCACAAGTGGTCTAATCTCATTTATTTTTAGCCTCTGCCCACGCCTGGCCAGAGGATGAGGTGCTTATAAATCCTAATGGTACACAGGAAAACAGGACAGCTAACCTGGTACATTAGGCACAGTGGATTTGTCAGTAACCGTCCACATAGAATTAATTGATCTTGACATCATTTAAAGGCTCCTTTGTTCAAGAGGAGTCCAACTGTTAGCTCCATTCATGGTCTACTGGCCTCAGCGACTTTGGAGTTCTACAGTCCTAGGCCATAGTATAGTCCCTTATAACATATGTCTTCGTCCTTTAGAGATACCAAGTTGTGCAAGGATGTCCTGTGTCATTCCAAGGGGACTGAATTTATGGCAGACTTTCATGATAAACACCAAGGGGCAGATTTATCATTATTGTATGCAGCGCATCAAGCCACCTTGCTGTGCTGTGTGAAAGGGAAAGGGCAGGAATATGCCGTATTCAACATGATACTGAGCATTCCTGTTCTTTCCTAGCTCTGGCACAAAATGTGCTGCTTAGTGTAGTGCCCAAGCAGGCACCCTTGCACCGTGGTGTAAGGGTGCCTGCATTTCAGACAGGATTGGTTTTGGACAGGAAGTGACAACTTACTCATTGAAAGAGGAAAAAATAAGAAGAAATAAATATATCTCTCCTCGTTGTGCCTCACTCGGGGAAGCATTGCATGTTGATGTATGCCCAGGTCTACTAGTAATGGTAAATCCGGGAATGTGCCAAAATACATGGGTAGATGCCACACCCACGCTGCAACCCATGGAATGCCTTCCTGGCGGAGAGTACTGCGATTCAGTGATTTGCGCTGCGTTGTGTTACTCTAAATGTACCAAGTCATGCAGGCTTGGTGAAACTGACCTAGAAGTTGCGTCACCCTTGTTCCCTCTTGCGTGGCACAAGTTCAACGCAAGTCAATGATAAATGCTGCCTCTTGGTCTGTAAATGATTTTCATTAACTTTCATTGCATTTGAATTTATAATACATAGATACTCTGCAAATCCGAGTTTACTGCATGAGTGTATCAACTTTGTGTGCTCTATTTGATCTAAGGCTTTTGTTGACACATTTACAACTTACAAGCAGAGTCACAGCTGGAAACTCTGAGGAGACTACAGCTTATGAAAAATCGGGGCGCTTGAAGCAGGGAAAAGCTGGACATTTTCCCCATATTGTACGTATTTGATGGCATATTTTTTGAGGTCATGTTAAATAAATTCTCGTATATGCAAACACAAGTTAGAATTGCAGCAAACTTCTTCCAGTACAAAAGGGGATCGGTTGAAAGTGATCACCACAATTCATAGGGCAAGAAGAAAATACGTTTCTGTGGGATCTCGGATCACTGAACCTATTGCTGCTTTGTGAACATTAAATGTATCTATATAAAAAGAACATATGAGATCCTAGTGGAACTCCCTAAATATGTTACTTCTTGGAAGGAAAGCAAGTCATGCAGTACTGTTTCCTTCAGAAACGTGCAGTACTAAAACAAAGCAAGTGCGAGGGCCCAACGATTTATTTCAGAGTTCCCTTAGATTACTGCTGGTGATGTCAACTGATGCCACCAGGGCCAACCCTTTCAATTGTTCTCTCTTTCTGATGTATGGTTATATATTACAATTACAGTACCTACTACCTCGAGATGCCATTACACTGCAGTCTTAACCTCGACTAAACCTGCATCAACGAGATAAGATTTAAATGTAATTTACCAGTACTTTAGCTGCACAAGGTAGGGTTTACATCAGCCCCAATGAGTAACTAAAACTATCCCTTCATTACAGTTGGAATAATTACATTATGTTTAATTAACTTTAAGGTACTCCTCATTATAACTCTAGCGCCTAATTAACTCTTTTAAATTAATGTAACCCTAATATCCTAATTAAACTAAATTAGGTTAGAATTAAATTAAATGCTTTTGAACTTACCTTACTACTCTCAAGAGTGGTAATTATAATGCATTGCCTCTCGTGTAGTGACACATACATGTAATGGAATCGAGGCACTCGAAGCTGCACTTCTCGTACTATTTGTGTCATTTCTATTCTTGTAGTAACACAAGTACGTTTCTGACAAACTAATAAGCAGTAAAGAAATATCTGCTAAGTTATGTATGTACACATAATGATCATATATGTATACTGGCCTGCATTGATGTGTTTTAAAATGTATATTTTAGTATTGTTTTGATTGTTTGAATATGTATCTGTTAAATCAGCTTCTATCAAACAGATATTTATCCTGTGATGAAATACGTGTTGCCTAGGATTCCACTCGTTTTGTGAATTCGAAATGGCTCTAGCAGTGTTTTAGTAGTATATCATGCCCAATCAGGCCTCTGATTGTAATTGTATTGTATTGTATTGTAATTGCATTTATATAGCGCTTACTACCCCTGACGAGGCGTCGAAGCGCTTTTTCGGCGGGTAGCACGCTACTCCGGGACCCACAGAGGATTAGTGTTGAATTAGTATAGTGAAACATGCAAGTACATTTTAAGTGGTAGATAGGTTAGTCAGTTATTTGGATTTGGAATGATAGCAGAAGGATAGAGTAGGACAAAGGTTTGTATTTATTTATCGCTCGCTTGTAGACGCATGCTATTCAGGGAGCCTATAAAGGATTAGTGGTGAATTCATATGGTGAAATATGAGGTAATTTCAGTGGTGGATATTAGTCTGTTACTTGGAGTGAGAAGGATAGCGAATGGATAAAAGGGTAAGAAAGATTTGCATTCATATAGCACTTGTTACCCCTGATGGGTGTTGAAGCGCTTTTCTGGCGAGTAGCACGCCACTCCGGAACCCATAAAGGATTAGTGTTGAAAATTAGTATAGTATAAATATGAAGTAATTTGAGTAGTAGATATGTTTCACACTTATATTTATAATGTTTTATGTTATGTAATGAAATTTACAGGAAACATATTAACAATGAAACTCTGATAGGATGACGTGATGTATTAAGCAGTTGAATGGTTTCAAATGCTCCAATTAGACGTATCGAACAAGTAAACTTTTTTGTCCTATGTACTACCTCCATTTGAAGAGATGGAAACAATTTTCTGACTCCTAAAAAGAGAATCCGAATAGATTCCAATTCAGTATCTGGATATGGAATCGGTATTAGGAATGGGAGTGTTGAAGGTATATCTTCCAAATACCAAATTGCTATCTTATGTATCAATGTTTTGCAACCAAAATGTGGCTGCAAAACTTTGAAAATGTACCTATTTCTTAAAGGAGATCATAACCTATTCACAAAAGGAAAGACTTCCCTTTGTGAATGTAAAATAGCATGAAGAGTCCCAACTCTTAAACAAACTAGAAAATAAATGTTTCTAAAGGCAGCCCTGTTTACTTTGAGGAAACCAGACTACATTTAAAAAAAATTACGTTATTGAAAATGCATCATGGACATGATGGCCTGCTGACCCTTGCACGCAACTATGTCCATGATGGTGGACAATCGGATAGCATCACACTTTGTGACTTAGATGGAGAATATCAATTGGGTCAGTCGATTAATGAATATCAATCAGGAAGGTTGATTGCAACTCAATCCGATTCCATTTTTTATGATCCGACCAATGGTTCATAGGTTGGTCTGCAAAACTATTTACTGGTCGTAAAAATACTGATCGCAAATTACCAGTAAATAGTTCATCTGTTGTCCCATAGGCCCTATATAAAATATAAATTAGCATAGTTTAACACTGGTTGATGAGAGTATGGTTATTATTAAGTAGATATACAAATTACATTTAAGTCACTGATTATGGATATGTATTATTAGTTCACTGACATAGTGAGTCTTTTCCCTAATGTACAGGTCCATAATATGTGCAAATTAGGAGGACTGGTGACTTGGTTCATACAATATGCTTGTGGCATAAAACTACCTCAATCAGCAGGCACAAAGGTCTCAGTCATGTTTTGTTCTTCTGGATGCTCATCAAAGACAGATGAAGTAGATTCAGATTTTGGTAAATATTTTTGTCTAATGACTTGGACAGGACATGGAGATATTTTAGGATGTAATGACAGAGGAAAGAAGGCAGTATATTTTACTAGTCAATCAGCACTAACCCCAACCAGAACACTTTAACAACTACAATATAATTTAAAGATACCAAATGCACAATTGAAACAGTGTACTTCAGTACTCAATGCTTGCAGCACAACTAAATGCCATAGACTGGTCAAGACTACGCTTAATGTACCACCATCACAGCACCACAAACAATGCATGTGCTACAGTGTTTATTTTTAACTAGGTTAAAGTTAACTAATCACTATACATTACCAATTTAATAAACCCAATTATATAAACATTTACAGCTCTGACAAGCATTAGCCTTCCACCAGGCTTCTTTTACTGACCCGCCGGAAGGTAAACCATTGGAAGCTAAGATAGCTTTTGGCCTGATTGGAAAGGGAAGAGTATCACAAATATATAAATCACTGTTTATTAATGCATCTGACTGGTTCATGCAGTGGCGTAATAAAACTTGAGGGGGCCCCCTGCAAGGTACATGGAGGGTGCCCCCCTAAACTCCGGAACCAATCAGTAGCTCTCAGGCCAGGGGCCCGCTGCCCATGCAAAGTGTTGGAGGGGGCTCTCTGGATCTCAGGACTCCCCTGCACTGCAGGGGCTATTGTTATGCCACTGGCCCCAAGCAAAAGTGGGATGGATAAGAAGTTCCATAGAATAACATGGGGGAGGGATGCAAATACGGCCCCAAAGAAGTTGTTGATCTCCTCTTGGCTATGCCTAATATGGCTCAATTATTTGGACACCACGTATTTCACCTCTCAAAGGTTATGGCATGCCCATAGGCTTACCTCATCCTCATGCTTCCGGTCCAGCACCAGTGACAGCAACTTCTTCCATATGGTTTACAGCTGCCCTATCATACCATAATACTGGTCAAGGGTATTAACCACCCTCTCCAAAATAATAAACAGACTAGTGATGACTCTCTGCGACTTGCTGTTTTCGGCATCTTTGAGGACCTGGGGGAGGAGTTAGAAGTGAGTGCAGTCTAGTAGGAATTGGCATTGTGCTTGCTAAAAAGATATTGCCCCCGAACCCCCCCAAACCCCCCCACCCGGCTAAGTAGTGGCACGCTAAAGTCTTTGCAATCTAATTATTACATGCTTAAATAAATAACATTTGGTTTAAAAAAATATATATTGTTTTAACAAACCTTAATCCAGTAATCCTGCTTCTCAAAACTCAATGCCATAAATATAACATAAACAATTAGACCCACCAATACCCCTCTCTCATCCAACCAATGGCTGCGAAGTAGAAAAAAGGGAAAACGTAAGGGTATTTTAATACACTATTACTATTTTGGTCTGCTGTTGCGTTCATGACCACTTAGGCCAGCGGCATATGGGACACTACCACTGATAGTATGTGGAAGCATGGTTAGCAGGTGGTATCACTAGGCACTCCGAAATTTAAGTTGTATTGTCATCTTGTTTTTAGGGTCCAGGAAAATGAGATAACTCCCTTGGTACCAAACTGAATTCAAACAAAATAGTGGCAAAACACATAATATTCCCAACTTGTCAAGGTTAGTGCATTGCACTGTACGTACTACTCTTTCCTTGATTTGCACAGGTTTTTTTTAGATTTTTAGAAAGATTTTGAAAGCTTAGAGAGATTTCTCTTTACAAAAAAAGAACTTCTAACTAAACAAAAAAAAATCCTCCAGTGTTTTTGCGGACATCCCAGGCATTGTGGTAAAGATCAAGTAAAATGATAACAGCACAAGTTCCTCAAAAATGTACACTAAAAGGGGTCTTTAATCGGGCGTGTTTTAATACCATTGGTATTTAAATTGTATGTAGTAGACAGAGGATAAGTAGTGGCAAATTCAAGATAATGTCTGCCAAAGCAGGCATTTTAATGAGTATTTTTTTTCAATATGACGAGGAGACGATCTTGCTGGATTCAACCAGTATTATATTACAACACCCTTTGACCCGTCTGCAGTAAATATTACAGGTAATTAAAACAGAGTTTAGGCCCTCTGCTTTGTATGGAAATTAGGTAGGGAGGAGAAAGTTTTCAAAATGGTATGATTAATCTAAGAATAAGCCTTTCAGAATTTAGTTTTGGCTTCCAAACCCTGCTGTCCAATGCCAGATCAGATTAGAAAGTGGTTTAATGAAGCATTCCTTTTCAAAGGCAGCTAATGTTTTTCAGACATGGTGTAGTGTCTTACTTCTTAAAAAAATGTTACTCAGAATGCTACTCTATGACTATGCATGGAATGTGGAACCCCAGCTTGCTAAGGAACACTATGGAACTTTTCAGTTGACAGTTTCCAGTGTCTGGTGTTGGATGGGGTCTCTGTTACTTGCTACTTAATAAAGTCAACTTCAACTCTACTGCTGCCCACGTTCCTGTGTTCCGGTGAAAGATGGATCTTACATTTGGTTGGGATAGACTGGGAGCTAGCCATGAGAAAGAAAGTCAGGGAGTGTGGGTTTACTCCACCTTCCTCTACAGGTGTTTCTCCTTTCCGCCTGTTCAAAGGTAGAGTGGAAAAACATTGAGATGTGTCCTTTGTGGGTGTTTTCTAAAAGATCTATGGTGATGATAATGTTGGTTGTGTGGAACGATGGAGAGAGAGGGAAAAGTGTGTGGTGGAAAAGAGGAAGGTTTGGTTTGACGACCGTAAAGCTGTGAAAGAAACTGTTGTTTCTTTGGGAGACTGGGTTAAAATGAAGTCTCCGCTTTTAAGTACAGGTTTTTCGAAGTTTAGCAAACCTTTTAAGGTTATCAAGGTTTTTATGAATGCCTTTAAGACCAATGACCACAAAGTGTGAAACCTGAACAGGGTGTCTAAATGTCTTCCCATGAACGAGTCGGATTCCACTATGTCCACCTCTGAGTTCATTCCTGGAGAAGAGAGGTCTAGACCTCATAGGGCTGTCCGACATCCAGACAGATTGCAAGACTTTGTCTAGTGTCCTGTAGCCTCAGGACCCCACTTCTTTATAATTATGTTTTCACGTGCTCATGGTCTGTGTTTTATTGTATATTGGGGGGAAGGTGATGTAGTGTCTTAATGTCTTGCTTCTTAGAAGAATGTTACTAAGAATGTTACTTTATTACTATGCATGGAATGTGGAACCCCAGCTTACTAAGGAACACTGTGAAACTTGCCAGTTGCCAGTTGCCAGTGTCTGGTGTCGATGGGGTCTCTGTTACTTGCTACTTAATAAAGTCAACTTCAATTCTACTGCTGCCTTTGTTCCTGCGACCGGTGGATCTTACACATTGTTTCACATCTGATATGGAAATGTTGGAACTATAAAGGTATCTTGTGGGTGGTGTGGGAATCCTGGCAAAAACAGTCAGGTAATATGTGGTCCATCTATAGTAGAGAAATATTGGATGCATGGGGCTTAATCAGTTGTTAACACAAGGAGAATATATTTAAATTTAAAGATGCTGCTAACTATTAAAGTGAAACAAATGACACTTTAAGCGGGTTATAAAAGATCTGTTAAAGAGAACGCATGCAAAGTTGGTGCAAGACTCACAAGAGGTGAATTATACATGAACATTCCAGTTTCAAATGCAGTAAAGATGAAAGCCCCCTGTTCTTTTCCGATCCCTTTGCAAACTACTGTTTGCACAGGAAGTAGAATTACAAGTCTTGTGGTAGTTACCACATGCCTCGCATTTTCCCTTGAAACGTACTGTATTTTACTGGGGGAAATGCCAGATAAATACTGATACATGTGGATTTTGGTGCACATTTTAAAGGATACAACTTGTAATAGGCGATAATTATCACACTTTTGAAATTCTGGATCTCTTGGTATCGAATTTAAAAAGTTGGAATAATAATCGCTTTCCCAGTTGGGCTACTTGCAATGAGAGCCAAAGTATTTGAAATTACGATTTAGATTATATTTGCTGGGCGAATTGCCTGAAAAAATGTTTTTTGATATTGACAATATTCATTGTGAGAGTCATTAAATCAGGATAAATTATGTTGTCTCAGATTACTAAAGGAAGGTAGAGCACAGCTAAGGCTTGCATTGCTTATGCTGACCCTATGCTCATGTCAAGATGTAGATAGCTGAAACTTTAGACACAGCTACAGCTAAAATGTGTCAATGGAATTACACCAAATTTGGTAGAAAGCTAGATAGACATTTACTCAGAATGAGTGCTTTTGTGATGTGGTGTAAATCCATTTAGTAGTTTTTGAGAAATTAGAGTTAAAGATTTAGCAGAAAGCTAGATCTTGAGCCTGAAAGCATGCTTTTTATGATTTGGTATGAATCTGTTCTGTAGTTTTTTAGCAATTAAAGCTCAGAATGTTTGTATATTTCACAACGGAAAGGATTTGTGGACCCATCAGATATCAAGGTCAGATCTGATTTAGAACCACATTTAGAACGATGTGGCTGCAGTCATGTTTGGTCTCTGGACTCAGTCCTGTTAAAAAGGTAAAGAAAGATATAAGGGGTCCGGGTAGGGATACATTGCCCCGATAGTCCTGGGGGGGGGATCTACGAGGGGCTCCTCCCACCCCCATGGCAAAAACATTTTATTTAATTTTGTTGAAAATTTGTTGTGGATCCACCAATCTGCAGCAACATTTAAAAAGTAACCCATTTGGAGTAGGCCAGGGCCCAGCAGGTGGTATTTATTTTGGGGAGTGGGCATGAGGCACCGCTCTCCATATCTCATCGAGACCCCCAGTCTCCCTCACCTGGGGCTGCTACTTAGCAACAGGGGAGGAGGGACCACAACCCCCTACCAGAGCCTTGAAATGAACCATAACCACATCACCAAGCATTGAGCTTCAATTAACGGGGCAGCGGTATGTGTCAGGATCTGAACCTTGACTCAGCGCGCCTGCCTAGCGTTGGGACTACTAGTCCCAGAAGTCATAGTGGCAAGGGGGCGGAACCTATATAGGAACAGTAGCAACGGAAGTCGGGTTGCATCGGATTTGTGTTTGTACTCATTGTGAGCGGAGTGGATGCCAGTTGCCTTCAGGAGCCGTGGTGCTTCGCTATTTTAGCGCGAAGACACGGTCCAGTGTGAAGGACCCGTTTCGGAGCTGGACTTAGAGTTGGTTGGAGAGGCGTAATGGCTGTTGCGCCTGAGGATTGCTGTGGTGCTTCGCTGGATTGCGTGCGCGAAGACACAGCCCCCATCGCTTCTCGAACAGAAGGGAAGACACGCATCGGCCGATGTGTAAGGGGGAATCGCAGTAGAGTTTTGCGGTGCCGTTTGCAACGTTACCGTATTCAGTGGAAGCATCGTGTTCACAGAGGGAAAGGACGTCTGATTACCCGGTGAGGCGTTGTGGTGCTTCGCTAGTCCTTGCGCGAAGACACAGGCCCCGGGTGCACTGTGGACTCTGGGAGAGGTTCTCTCAAGGAGGAGAGTTTCGGAAACTACGGAGGGGAATGCTCACCTTTCACCACGGAGCCCAGTGTATTGTTGACTCCGGTATATAGGGGGTAAGGCGAGCAGGTTCCTTTCTCCTGGAGCCTTCTCGTTTTTTTTATTTTATTTTCTTCTTTTGTTTCCGGGCTCAGGTTTATCACCTACAAGCACAAGTGTAGGCATCTGTGACTATTACAGAACTGGGGGTGTCTTCTTTTGGAGTTTGCTAAGACTATGGATTCCTTTTTGTCTGCCGGTTTTCGTTGATGTCCTCAGACCGTGTGCCACTGGTAGGTGCATAGAACAATTTACTGTGTAGAAAGCTCCTGAGGACATATTGAGGGAATAACCTTGTGTTTATATTCACAAAGGATAACCCCGGGGGCATCACGCAGGAGGAGAGTATCAGGCGACAGGGAGGTCCTACCCGCGAGTCCTATTAGCAAGGTAGGAGCACGACCAACTCTTCTATTAGTGGTAGCTAGGTGCCCTAGAGTGATATTAATGGGTTCTTTCTTTGTTTTGCAGATTGGTAACCCCTACCCCCGGGCCGCACCATACCGGCCCTTAACCTTTTCCCTCGCCAGCTCACCTCTAAGCTCGGGAGATATCAGTAATCCTAGCTTGGGGAGATCTGGAGGTGGACCCATTAAGCATCGCCCGGATCCTGAAAAGCGTGGAAATCTGACAGAATCCGATGCCCACGAAATACCGCTTTTCCTGGTCCGGAAGATTCCTCTGTCATGGCGTCCTCAGACGATGTGCTGCAAGCGCTAGTGCTTGTGCAGCAGGAACTGGCGGATTCTAAGGCAGAGACCGCGGCCTTGAGGGAAAGGATGGATAGGCAGGCGCGTAACCCCTTTGACGCATCGTCATCTAACCCTCATATTCACGTGACGGTGCCCCCACCAGTTCCTTTGGCCACCCCGGAAAGGTATTCTGGGGACCCCCAAAAAATACAGGCTTTTCTCACGCAGATAGCCTTGCATTTCTCGTGTAGACCCGCGTCTTTTCCCACTAACGTCTCTAGGGTCGCTTTTGCGATCTCTTACCTCACAGGGGATGCGGCCGATTGGGCAATTCCGTTGGTCCGCAACGATGACCCTCTACTATCTAATTGGGACGACTTCAGGAAGGAATTTGAGAGGGTGTTCGATAGGCGGGCAACCACTCTCAGCGCGGATAAGGAATTGTTGGAGCTTAGGCAGGGAAAAAGGGACCTAGTGGCTTACATAACGGCATTCAACCGTCTAGTAGCAGAGACCGCCTGGCCGGAAGAAAAAAGGATGTCCCTATACTACCAGGGGCTCTGTGATGAAATGAAGGACGTGTTGGCGCAAATCGATCCCCAACCCACCTCCTGTATCGATCTTATTAACCTCACGTTACGGTTAGATCATCGGATGTCTGCTAGGCATGGGGGAGGTCGGAGGGGGATAGGCCCTCCCCAGTTAAAGAACTGGACAACCGGTATCAGGTCGCTCCGAAGGAGACGGGTCCCGAACCAATGGATATAGGGGCCGTTAGAGCACCCTTATCTAGGGCTGAACGGGAGAGCCGTCGTGTTCAGGGTTTATGCCTCTATTGCGGCAAAAAAGGGCACTACGTCCGTGATTGTCCGGGTAAACCCAAGAGGAGAAACACCTATTTCCTGGGGAAAAAGGTGGCTGTGAGTGTGGTGGGTGACCCCGAAGAGAAACATCTGTCCTCCAACGAGAGAAAGGAGGAGGCGCAGAGACCCAAGTGGCAAATACCCTCCGTGGCTATAGCGGAGCATAAAAATTCCGAAGCGCATATCATAGTGGACATGCATTTAGCGGTACGACAAACCATATATCCAGTCCAGTCCATGATAGACTCAGGAGCCACTGGGAATTTCGTCGACCAGGGGTTGGTACAACGGTTAGGGTTGACACGGATACGTAGAAACACACCCGAACCGGTGTTGGCCGTGGATGGCACTCCTCTAAAGTCGGGTCCCATAATCGAACATACTGAGGCGTTAGAATTAACCTGTCCCAGGATTCCACACGACCATGTGGAGCACATAGTACTCAATATCATAGAGGCTCCGCAGTACGAAATCATATTGGGCATGCCATGGTTGTGGCGACACAGCTCCACGGTGGATTGGCGACAAAAAACTATACGCTTCCAATCCAGGGAGTGTTTGCAGCACTGCATGCAGGAGAACAATTCCAGTGCCTTGACTCTTGCCTTGGTTCATCAGGTGGCCACTGCAGTAGAAAAGGAGGTCGAGTTACCTGAGGAGTACGCAGCCTATCAGGACGTGTTCAGCGCGGTGGAGGCGGAATCGCTACCCCCGCACCGCGAGTATGACTGTCGGATCGACTTAGTGGATGGTGCGGTTCTACCCTCCTGTAGGGTTTATGCACTTTCAGAGACTGAGAACAAACATCTTCGTGACTATTTGGACCGCTACAGCGCCTTGGGGTTCATTCGCCCTACTCGCTCCCCTGCGGCCTCTCCCCTTTTCTTTACAGCCAAGGCCAATGGAGAATTGAGAGCCTGCATTGACTATCGCGTCCTGAACAAGAACACGGTACGAAACCGGTACCCGCTTCCGCTCATCCCCGTATTGTTAGACCAGGTGCGCGAGGCTACGATCTATACTCGCCTCGATTTACGCGGGGTATACCACCTGGTTCGCATACGACAGGGAGATGAGTGGAAGAAGGCGTTCAAGACGCGATATGGCTTGTAAGAGTATCTAGTCATGCCGTTCGGGCTGTGTAACGCCCCGGCGGCGTTTCAATGCTTTCTTGATGACGTCTTGAAGGACTACTTGGATCGCATTGCGGTCGTATATATAGATGATATCCTCGTCTATTCAGCTTCCCCAGCTCAGCACGCTCAACACGTCTGTATGATCCTGCAACGGTTACAAGAAAACCATCTGTATTGTAAGATAAGTAAATGTGAGTTCAGCGTACGGCAGGTGGAGTTCCTCGGGGTGGTATTGGGTCCTCAGGGGTTTAGCATGGCAGACAGAAAAGTGGCGGCGGTGCAGGAATGGCCGACGCCTAAAAACGTGAGAGAGGTGCAACGATTCCTTGGTTTCGCTAACTTTTATAGGCGTTTCATCGCACACTTTTCTCAGTTGGCGACCCCCATCACTAGGCTTCTGAGGAAAGGGGTTTCCTTTGGGTGGACCCCAGAGGCAACCAAGGCCTTTGTACAGCTCAAAGAGGCATTCTGTTCAGCACCTGTGTTACGCCATCCTCAGGTCGATATCCCTTTTATCATTGAGGCTGAAGCATCAGATCTGGCCATTGGTGCGATACTGTCCCAGAGGGACCGGGAAACAGGCCACTTGCATCCGGTGGCCTTCCTGTCCAAAAAATTGAACCCGGCAGAGGTCAATTGCACCGTGGCAGAAAAAGAGCTCTTGGCGATCAAGCGAGCCTTCCAGGAATGGAGACATTACCTGTGGGGGGGGGGCTCAACATCCGGTCACGGTGTACACGGACCACCGCAATCTGCAGTTTATGAAAAACGCGCGGCACTTATCACAGAGACAGATGCGGTGGACTCTGTTTTTTGCGGAATACAACTTTGTAATAACCTTCCGTCCTGGCATCGACAACCGGAAAGCAGATTCACTGTCCAGACAAAACGAGGGGGAAGATATGTGTATCGTTGCTCCTGAGGCCATTATACCCCCTGAAAAGGTGATATGTGGAGTCACGGTGGATGGCTTTCTGGAGCAGGTGAAAAATCACAGGACCCTGGAACAATGGCAGGAATGGGCTAGGAAAGATCAACGTAGCTCCTTACAGCACGGGGTGCCTTTGTTTTGCAACCGACTGTATTTACCGCAGCATGGGCTTCGTCAGAAGGCGTTTAATTGGTGCCACAATGCGGTATTGGCCGGATATCCTGGTTATACGAAGACTTTGTCTTCTTTGCAACGGTCCTTTTGGTGGGAGAACATGGCTGGCGATGCAAAAACCTGGGTTTCCCAATGTGACACGTGTGCACGTGCCAAGGGGGAGACCAGTAGAGCAAAGGGGCTACTGCAACCATTGCCCACAACTTCCATGCCGTGGCAGACCATTAGTCTTGATTTTGTGGTGGGGTTACCCATGGATCAAGGGTGTAACGCCATATTGGTGGTGGTGGACAGCTTGACAAAAGCTGGTCATTTCCTTCCCTGTAGAAACTTACCGACCGCGGCACAAACAGCTCAAATGCTGCTCCAACAGGTCGTTCGATTGCACGGCCGGCCCAAGGTCATAGTGTCCGACAGGGCACCGCAATTTGTAGCTCGTTTCTGGAAGGCATGGTGTAAGGCGTTGCAAGTGGAGGTGGCCTTATCCACAAGCTTCCATCCCCAGATCGATGGCCAAACCGAAAGGTTAAACCAGACTCTCAAAAAGTATCTGCGATGTTATGCTAAGGAGCCCTCTGAATCCTGGGTCTCGCTGTTGTGGCTGGCGGAACTCACGTACAATAACTCCTGGCCCAGTTCCATCAAGGAGACCCCCTTCAGGGCAAACACCGGGTATCACGCCAGCACGTTGCCTTTGACAATACCTCGAGAGGTTCTGAACCATCGATCAGTGCATGCTCAGGTTAAGGATTTGTTGACAATGCACAAACGGATACAGGCTGAGTTGAGGCGATCAAAACACACCTATAAAAAGTGGGCTGGTCTCCACCGGCAGGTCGGTCCCCAATACCAGGTAGGGGACCGAGTGTGGTTATCCACCAGGAACATCAGGTTCAGATATCGCAGTGTGTTTCATCCACGCTTCATTGGCCCGTACGTTGTCATCCGCCGGGTGAATCCGGTGGCATATCGGTTGAAGTTGCCTGCCTCCCTTCGGATTCATCCGGTGTTCCACTGCAGCCTGCTGAAACCGGCCTGTGGTCGCCGACGTGTGGCAGTTCCTCCGGTGTTGCGGGACGGACAGCTGGAATATGAAGTGCACAAGATACTGGATTCCCGGTTCCGTCAGGGCCGACTGTGGTACCTCGTCTCCTGGAAAGGTTACTCATCGGAGGAAGATTCCTGGGAACCGTGTATAGGGGTGCATGCTCCAAGAGCGGTGCATTCCTTCCATGCCCGCAACCCAGGTAAGCCAGGATCTAGGAGGCGCCTGGGGGAAGGACGTACTGCCAGGATCTGAACCTTGACTCAGCGCGCCTGCCTAGCGTTGGGACTACTAGTCCCAGAAGTCATAGTGGCAAGGGGGCGGAACCTAAATAGGAACAGTAGCAACGGAAGTCGGGTTGCATCGGATTTGTGTTGGTACTCGTTGTGAGCGGAGTGGATGCCAGTTGCCTTCAGGAGCCATGGTGCTTTGCTATTTTAGTGCGAAGACACGGTCCAGTGTGAAGGACCCGTTTCGGAGCTGGACTTAGAGTTGGTTGGAGAGGCGTAACGGCTGTTGCGCCTGAGGATTGCTGTGGTGCTTCGCTGGATTGCGTGCGCGAAGACACAGCCCCCATCGCTTCTCGAACAGAAGGGAAGACACGCATCGGCCGATGTGTAAGGGGGAATTGCAGTAGAATTTTGCGGTACCGTTTGCAACGTTACCGTCTTCAGTGGAAGCATCGTGTTCACAGAGGGAAAGGACGTCGGATTACCCGGTGAGGCGTTGTGGTGCTTCGCTAGTCCTTGCACGAAGACACAGGCCCCGGGTGGACTGTGGACTCTGGGAGAGGTTCTCTCAAGGAGGAGAGTTTCGGAAACTAAGGAGGGGAATGCTCACCTTTCACCACGGAGCCCAGTGTATTGTTGACTCTGGTATATTGGGGGTAAGGTGAGCAGGTTCCTTTCTCCTGGAGCCTTCTCGTTTTTTTTATTTTATTTTCTTCTTTTGTTTCCGGGCTCAGGTTTATCATCTACAAGAACAAGTGTAGGCATCTGTGACTATAACAGAACTGGGGGTGTCTTCTTTTGGAGTTTGCTAAGACTATGGATTCCTTTTTGTCTGCCGGTTTTCGTTGATGTCCTCAGAGCGTGTGCCACTGGTAGGTGCATAGAACAATTTACTGTGTAGAAAGCTCCTGAGGACATATAGAGGGAATAACCTTGTGTTTATATTCACATAGGATCACCCCGGGGGCATCACGCAGGAGGAGAGTATCAGGCGACAGGGAGGTCCTACCCGCGAGTCCTATTAGCAAGGTAGGAGCACGACCGACTCTTCTATTAGTGGTAGCTAGGTGCCCTAGAGTGATATTAACGGGGTTCTTTCTTTGTTTTGCAGATTGGTAACCCCTACCCCCGGGCCGCACCATCCCGGCCCTTAACCTTTTCCCTCACCAGCTCACCTCTAAGCTCGGGAGATATCAGTAATCCTAGCTTGGGGAGATCTAGAGGTGGACCCATTAAGCATCGCCCGGATCCTGAAACGCGTGGAAATCTGACAGTATGAGGCCTCGCTCCCTGGACCTCAATCAGACTTTGTGGACCTCATCCCCCGGGCCTGCTATTTATTTACAAGGTGGTGTAAGAAA